>NC_052040.1:612288-645120 GCF_015832195.1 Motacilla alba alba | reverse complement strand
AGGCTGCTCATCTGCACGTCCTCCCAGCGCACCCGCCACAGCTCGGCCGCCAGCTCCTTCTCCAGCTGCAGCTTCCTGCGCCCGGGGGGGCTCCGTGAGACCCCGGCCCGCGCCCCCCGCCCCTCCCCAAGGTCCCCGCTCCCCCCGCAGCCCCGCACCTGCAGATGAAGAAGGAGGTGACGGTGATGGCCATGAGCATCAGGCTGACCACGAGCGACAGCACCTCCAGCGTGGTCAGCGAGGCTGCCGGGCAGAGGAGGGGGCGGTCAGGGCCCGGGGGGGCGGTCAGGGCCCGGGCGGGGGTCTCGCTGCTCCCCCCCCTCACCTTTGCGGCACTGGGGGTCGGTGCCCTCGAAGCCACAGGGAGGGACATCGGGCGGGACCGCGTTCCCCGGCCAGTGGAACTCCCGGCCCGGCACCATCTGGATCTTCTTGGTGGTGCCGTTGTAGTTGGCCACGATCTTTGGGAAGGGCAGGGGGTGCAAGGAATGGGTGGGGGGAAGCCCCCGGAGCCCCTCCCGGGCCCGGCTGCCCCCGCACCGGGGCTCACCTGGAAGTTGCCCTGCTCGGGGTCCATGTCCCACAGGGAGTAGTCGCTCTCCCGGTCCCCCTGCTCGTCGATCTTCAGGAAGCCGGTGACACCTGTGGAGGGAGGGTGAGGGGCTAGGGGGGCCCTCGAGGGGGCCTTCGATGGGGCTGGGGACAAGGACAGGATGGGGACAGGGGCCAGGCCGGGCCGGCTCTCACCGTAGAAGGTGCGGTTCCACATCTGGCGGGTGATGGCCGAGGCGTCGCTGACGGAGCCGCCGCGCTCCAGGGTCTCGTTGAGGGCCTGGGCGTAGAGCAGGACCCCGTCGTGGAAGGCGGCGGCGATGAAATTCATCTGGGGACACGGGGACAGCTCGGGGATAGCTCGGGGGACAGGACACAGCCGCGGGTCCCCGTGCCCGGATCCATCCCGCGCCCCCCAGCAGCTCCTGCTCGATGCTGTGTCCCCGTGTCCCTGCTGTCCCCAGCTCCATCCCGTGCCCCGCAGCCGCTCCTGCGTCCTCCTTGTCCCCAGGTGTCCCCACGGCTGCCGCGGCCCCGTGTCCCACCAGTCCGTCCTCCATGGAGAAGTTGAAGTGGTCCCGCGCCTCCTCCTTGAGCCGCTGCAGGAAGGGCCGGTACTCGGGGTTCTCGGGCTCCTTGTAGGTGATGATGGTGACAGCCTGGCACGGGGACAGGGACGGGCTGGGCACACCCACCTGGGGGTGCAGTGCCCGCCTGGGTGTGTCCCTGCCCACCTGGGCGTGTCCCTGCCCACCTGGGGCCATCTGTGCCCACCTGGCCGTGTCCCCGTGCCCACCTGGCCGTGTCCCCGTGCCCACCCGGCCGCGCCCCAGTGCCCACCGCGCTCACCTGGAAGGCGCGGCGGGCGCGGGCGTCGTGCGGGTCTCCGCGGTGCCAGGGCCGCCGGGGCTCGGGGAAGCGGCGGCCCCGCAGGCTGGCCCCGAAGGTGTCGATGTAGAAGAAGGCGAAGTCGCCGCCCGTCAGCCCCTCGCGCTCCGCCTGCAGCATCAGCTCCCGCAGCGTGTCCGGGGCGCAGCACACGTACACGACTGGGGGGGGGACACACGGCCCTTGGAGCGGGGACATCCCCCCCCGAGACCCCAGCCCCACCCGGGGGGGTCCCTGGTTATTGTGTGACACGGGCCCGAGACCCCCGGGAAACCCCTGGAGACCCCAGCCCCGCATCCCGAGGGTCCCTGGTTATTGTGTGACACAAGCCCGAGACCCCCAAAACCTCTGGGAGACCCCTGGAGACCCCAGCCGCACATCCCGGGGGTCCCTGGTTGCTGTGTGACACAAGCCCTAGACCCCCAACACCCCTGGAGACCCCCGCCCCGCATCCCGGCCCCCCCGGCCGTTGCGTGCCACGGGACCGGGTGGCGGTGCCCCCGGGGCGGGGGTCCCGACCCCGCTGCCGGCCCCCCCGTGCCCTGCCCGGCGCTGCCCTGGGCGCCAGGCCGAGGTTTCCTGTTTTCCCGACTCCGTTTCCTCCTCCCCGCGGCCCTGATGGATTCCCGGCGACACCGTGACCCCGGGGGTGCCGCCTGCGCCCCGCCACGGCCCCTCCAGCGTGCCCACCCCCCGCGGGTGGGCACCCACCGCCCGCCCCGCGGCTCCCGGCGCCCCCCGGGGCTCCCGGTGCCCCCCGGGGCTGGAGCGGGGCCACGGAACGGGACACGGCCGGCCCGGGACACCGGGACAGGTGACAACGCCCGGAGAGCCCCGGGGGACACGGAGTGGGGAGGGGTCCGGGGGTCCGGAGGGGCAGGGTGGGGAAGGGTGGGGGGGTGTGGGACACGCGTGTGACACGCGGCTGTGACAGCGGTGGGAGGCCGTGGACAGCCATGGACAGGCGTGAACAACCGTGAAAAACAGTGTGCTGCCATGAACAACCGTGAACAACCGTGAACAACCGTGAACAACCGTGAACAGCCATGAATAGGCAAGAACAGGCATGAACAACAATGAACAGCCATGAAAAACCATGAACAGCCATGAACAGCTGTGAACAACCATGAACAGGCATGGACAGGCATGAACAACCCTGGACAGGCATGAACAACTGTAAACAACCATGAAGAGCCATGGACAGCCATGGACAGGCATAAACAACCATGAAAAACAGTGTGCTACCATGAACAGCCATGGGCAGGCATGAACAACTGTGCACAGGCATGAACACTCATGGACGACTGTGAATGGCCATGAACAACCATGGACAACCACGAACAACCATGAACAACCATGAACATACATGAACAAACATGAAAAACAGTGTGCTACCATGAACAGCCATGAACAGCCGTGAACATACATGAACAAACATGAACAGCCGTGAACAGCCATGAACAGCCATGAACAGCCATGAACAGCCGTGTACAGCCATGAACAGCCGTGTACAACCATGAACAGCCATGTACAACCATGAACAGCCATGAACAGCCGTGAACAGCCGTGAAGAGCCATGAACAGCCATGAACAGCCATGAACAGCCATGAACAGCCGTGAACAGCCATGAACAGCCATGTACAACCATGAACAGCCATGAACAGCCATGAACAACCATGAACAGCCATGTACAACCATGAACAGCCATGTACAACCATGAACAGCCATGAACAGCCGTGAACAGCCATGAACAGCCATGTACAACCATGAACAGCCATGAACAGCCATGAACAACCATGAACAGCCATGTACAACCATGAACAGCCATGTACAACCATGAACAGCCATGAACAGCCATGAACAGCCATGTACAACCATGAACAGCCATGAACAGCCATGAACAGCCATGAACAGCCGTGTACAGCCATGAACAGCCGTGAACAGCCCTGCACGGCTGTGAACACCCATGAAGCCGCCCTGCAAAGCTCTGCACAGCCCTGCCTGCCCACGGAAACCTCTGCACAGCTGTGAACAACCACGGAACCCCCGCGTGAGGCCGTGCACAGCTGGGCACAGCTGCAAACGCCCCTGCGAAGCCGTGCACAGCCGTGTCTGCCACCTGTGGACACCCGAGAAACCCCCCCCGCCGTGAAACCGGGCACAGCCGGGAGTGCCCGTGGCCAGCTGTGAACAACCCTGTAAAGTTGGGCACAGCCATGTATGGCCATGAGCACAGGCGTGCCAAGCCTGGCACACCCACGGGCACCAGTGTGGGGCTGGGCACTCCTGTGTGGGGCTGGGCACTCCCCCGTGGGGCTGGGCACTCCCGTGTGGGGCTGGGCACTCCCGGATGCCCCCGTGCACTCTCCCGTGGTGCCGTGCCCACCCCAGTGGGGCTGGGCACTCCTGTGTGGGGCTGGGCACTCCTATATGGGGCCGTGCCCAGCCCAGCGGGGCCGTGCACCGCCCTGTCCCCGTTCCCCTCGCCCCGCTGGCCCCGTCCCCGGCACTCACTGCGCCCCTTGGCCTTGATCTCCTGGATGATGAAGGAGAAGTTGCCGCCGTCGCGGAACACGACGTCCATGACCGTGATGTTGCGCAGGGTGGGCAGCTGGACGTACAGACCCTCGGCGGCGAAGTAGTAGGGCCGGTCGTCCACCCGCTCGTCCCAGTACACCAGCAGCGCCCGCCGCGTCCAGTTGAAGCGCCGGTGCAGCTGCACGCCCAGTTCGCCCAGTTTGCGGTGGCTGGGGCCGGCGCGGGTGGTCAAGCCGAACTCCTCGCTCTTGTCGTCGAAGCCGTGCGCCTCGGCCCCCGCCGTGACCAGCGGCAGCTGCCAGTGGCTGGTGAACCGGGCCACCGGCGCCGCCGAGTAGACGCACCCCGGCCCCAAAAACGCCGCGGGGTGATGGGCGAGCCGCAGGTCCACGGCCACCAGCGGCGCGGCCATTTCCGAGCAGACCCCGTGGCGGTCCTCGCTGTCGCCGAACACCCAGCCCAGGGTGAAGCCGGGCAGCAGATCCCGCCGGGAATTGACGGCGGCCGCGGCCAAGCGCACGGCGGGTCCCACGCGCGGCCAAGCCCACGGGTAGGTGAGGTTGCGCCGGGGCAGCACCACGGCGAGGGTCAGCGGGGCCGGGGCCGTCCCCGCGGCCGGGAGCGGGGCCAGCAGCGGGGCCAGGAGCGGGGCCAGGAGCGGGGCCAGCACCGCCAGCATCGCCCACGGAGGGAGAGTGGCTTCCCCCCCCCGCCCCCGCGGCGGGGCTGAGCCCTTGCTCGCCCCCCCCACTGGTGACACAAAGGGCCGTTATCATCCACACCGAGTTAACTCCTTCCTGCCCGCTCCCCCCACGGCATTCCGGCCGGGATGGGCGGCGGATGGGGCCGCCCGCTGGCGGGTGGGGACATTCCCGCCCGTGGGGCGGTGGGCTTGTGCCGGGATCTGTCCCCGCCGCTCTCGGCGGTCGCCAGCACACAGGTGTCGCTGCTGGTCCGGTCACGCGTGGGGCGCTGAGACCCGAGAAACTCGTAAGGGTGCAGGGGACACCCCGACCCACGGACCCCACGCTGTCCCCACGCAGCTCCGCAGCCTTCGCGCGGCCCTGGGGGACGCAGAGGGGGCTCGGACACCTCTGGCCCCTCACCTCCGTGGGAGGTTCTGCCCCGCGGAGGGGTCACGGCAGCCCCACGACAGTGGGGGGGTGACCCCGGAGGTGCCACCCCCGGGGGTCGCGCGGCTGCCAGGGACACTGGCAGCGCTCGGGGGACACGCGCGGATGGGGACACGGGCAGAGGTTGCAGACATACACAGGGGGACGCGCTCAAGAGTCCGGCCGCGGCGCACCCGCAGCTGCCGGGGACGCGGGTGGGGTGACACCCGTGACACCGGTAGCCCCACGCTGCTGCCGGCTCGCCGCGCGAGAGAAGGCTGGGCAAGCATCAGGGAAGCGTTAAGAAGTTAAATTAGCAAATAAAATATCTTAACGAGGAAAGTGAACCTCGCGTGGAGAAAAAGAAACTCAGCTAGCAGAGGATGGTTTCGATCCATCGACCTCTGGGTTATGGGCCCAGCACGCTCCCGCTGCGCCACTCTGCTGCTGTATGTAGGAGGTTGCCGGGCACTTTAAGGCCGTGGTGCGCGCGCTCCATTCATGAGCTCCGCGCCCCCTCCAGCGGCCGCCCGGCGCGCGCCGCCATTGGCCCATTCCCGTTCTGATTGACGCGCCGCTTCACCAATGGCTGCTGGAGAAGCGCCCGGTAAGGGCGGGCTGAGGGAGAGCGGCGGCCAATGAGCGGGCGGGTTGCTGCGGGGTCTGAGAGCGGCGCTTCATTGTCGGGAGCGGCGGCGACATGAGGTGGGGACAGCGGCACCGGGGGGGCACCGGGGGGACACCGGGAGCGGGGGGATACCGAGATTAGGGGAGGAAGGGGGGAAGTAGCGGGAGAACCGGGACTGGGGCGACCGGGGGGGGACCGGGACGGGGGAGAGACCGGGGGGACACCGGCACCGGGGGGACACTGGCACCGACATCGGGGGAATACCAGGACCGGGGGGATACCGGCACCGGGGGACACCGGGGGACACCGGGGTTAGGGGAGGAAGGGGGGAAGTGGCGGGAGAACCGGGACCGGCGGGGACACGGGGACCGTGGGGGAACCGGCACCGGGAGTGGGGGCCGCGGGACCGGGGAGAGCCTGGAGCGGGGTGGGGAACGGGAAGAGAGCGGCGGGACCGGGGAGCACCGGGAGGGGAACCGGGGATGGGGAGACCGGCAGCGAAACCGGGGGTGGGAGGGACCGGGGAGCACCGGGAGGTGACCGGGAAAGGGACCGGGGAGCACCGGGAGGGGCAGGATGCGCCGGGGGAAGCGGGCCCGGGGCTCGGAGCCCCCCGGTCAGCGCCGCTCCCGTTCTCTCCCCGCAGGGGCGATCGAGGCCGCGGCCGCGGCGGCCGCTTCGGTTCCAGGCGAGTCCCGGGGCCGCTCCGGTGCTGCTGCGGGGCCCGGGCCGGTCCCTGCATGTCGCGACAGGGGGCGGGAGGGGGGGTCTGGGGGCCCAGGGAATGATTTGGGGTTTTCTCTCCCCTCCAGGTTCCGGCCCTTTGTGCCCCACATCCCCTTCGACTTCTATGTCGTGAGTAATTCCCGCCCCGAGGGCGATTCCCGGGAATTTTCCGGGATTTTTCCGGGGTTACCGACCCCCCCCGGCCCCGGTTTGCGGGGTTTGGGTTCTGCTGGTGGGGCTGAACTGAGCGAATTCCCTAAAAACGCTGTGGGTTCAGGAAAAAACCCACACGAGAGGGTTTTTGTCCTGTTGGAAACGGGATAATGGGACCCAGGGGAGGAACAATGACACGGATCCCTCCAGGATTGGGGTTTTTGGGATTGTAACAGGTAAATCCCTGCAGCGAGGCTTGTGTCCCCTCCTCGGGGTGATGCCCACACCTGCCACTCCCCTGGAGTGTTCATGTACCCGTTTCCCACCCTTCCCAACAGGAAATCCCCTCTTCCCAAATTCCCTGAGATCCTGCCCTCTGCACGGCTGCAGACAACAGGGGGGTTAACGAGTTTATTAAATTAACTCTTTAATAAACTTCATAAAACGCTCTGGAGGCGCACAGCTGGGAGCTGCTGGAGCTCCCGGAGGCTGGCAGGAGCACGGCGGATGAAATCCCAGCGGGAATTCTGTCCCCTTCCAGTGTGAGATGGCTTTTCCCCGCGTCAAGCCCGCGGCGGACGAGACGGCCTTCAGCGAGGCGCTGCTCAAGAGGAACCAGGACCTGGCTCCCACCGCTGCCGAGCAGGTGCCCTGCCCAAAATCCCTCCAGCTCCTCAAGACGGGGCTTGGGAAATCCAAACGTCTTCAGGAGTGGCCTGAAAATTAATTAGTTCTCTGGAATGAGCATCGTGGGGGAGATCTGTGGGGAAAAATATGGATTCTGTGCTCTGCTGGTGGGATTGTTCCTGGGTAATCCTGTCCTGTCCCTTCCCAGGCTTCCATCCTGTCCCTGGTGACCAAGATCAACAACGTCATCGACAATTTAATCGTGGCACCGGGGACGTTCGAGGTGGTGAGTGCAGAGCTCCGTGGGGAGATGCTGGCTGAGGACCAGAGTGCTGGGACGGGCAAATGGGAAGATGCTCATGGCCCGGGGTGGCTGAAGGCTCGATGCTGAGCCCCCAAACGCGGCGTGTGGGTTGAATTCCCGGGATTTTGGGATGTTTTTCCGCCAGCAAATCGAGGAGGTTCGCCAGGTGGGCTCCTACAAGAAAGGGACGATGACGACGGGGCACAACGTGGCGGATCTGGTGGTGATCCTGAAGATCCTGCCCACCCGTGAGTGCCACCCGGGCGGGGTCACAGCAGCCCTCGGTGCCAGGCCCCGCTCTGACCCTTCTCCTCCTCCTTTTCCTTTTTTCCCAGTGGAAGCCGTGGCAGCCTTGGGGAACAAGGTGGTGGAGAGCCTGCGGGCTCAGGACCCCAGCGAAGGTGAGGCCGCGCTCCACGGCCGTTCCCGTGCGGAATCCCGGCCCCTCCAGGCGCGATTCCCGCTCTCTCCCCGCAGTCCTGACCATGCTGACCAACGAGACCGGCTTCGAGATCAGCTCGGCCGACGCCACGGTGAAGATCCTGATCACCACGGTGCCGCCCAACCTGCGCAAGCTGGACCCGGAGCTGCACCGTGAGCGCCCGGCCGCGCCTCCCGCCCGGACCCCCCGCGGTGCCCGGGGCTGCCGCGGAAAACCGGGAATTTCTGCTTCTTGCAGTGGACATCAAGGTGCTGCAGAGCGCCCTGGCCGCCATCCGGCACGCGCGGTGGTTCGAGGAGAACGCCTCGCAGTCCACGTGAGTGTGGTGCCCGCGGGGCCGGGGCTGGGTCCAGATCCTTGCTCTGGATCCTAATCCTCATTCTGCATCCAGATCCTTATTCTGGATTTAAATCCTCATTCTGGGTCCAGCTTCTCCTTCTTGGTCCAAATCCTCTTCCTGGACGCAAATCCTCGTTCTGGACCCAAACCCTCATTCTGGATCCAAATCCTAATTCTGGATCTAAATCCTCATTCTGGGTCCAGATCCTCTTTCTGCATCCAAATCCCCATTCCCAAGAACACAGAGCACAATCCCAGAGTGGGACTGAGCCTCCTCCTGCTGCCTCTGCTCCAGGGTGAAGGTCCTGATCCGGCTGCTCAAGGACCTGAGGATTCGCTTCCCCGGCTTCGAGCCGCTCACGCCCTGGATCCTGGATCTGCTGGTGGGGTCACCGACGTGGTGCCGATCCCGATCCCGGCAGGAGCTGGGATTCTTGCCCCAGGCTGGGGTTCTTCTGTTCTTCCTGCCCCAATTGCTGCTCCGTTTCTCTGCAGGGCCACTACGCCGTGATGAACAATCCCACCCGGCAGCCCCTGGCCCTCAACATCGCCTACAGGTCCGTGGTGTTTCCATCGCAGAAATTCCCGTTGTGGCTCCGTTTTCCCGATAAAACCATTGGAATCTCACAGGAGATCTGACTGGGAGATAAACCCAGCTCCTCCAGCTGGGATTTCCTGGTGGTGTTTTTGCTGGAAGGATCCAGCTTTAACCCAGAACGTCCCCGTGCAGGCGCTGCCTCCAGATCCTGGCGGCCGGGCTCTTCCTGCCCGGCTCCGTCGGCATCACGGATCCGTGCGAGAGCGGCAACTTCCGCGTGCACACGGTGATGACGCTGGAGCAGCAGGTGAGGAGGGGTCCCCGAAGGGCAGGGCACTCAGTGGGGGTGTCCCTGTCCCCACGCTGACCCGTCCCCATCCCCAGGACATGGTGTGCTACACTGCCCAGACCCTCGTGCGCATCCTGTCCCACGGAGGATACCGGAAAATCCTGGGGCAGGAGGGTGACGCCAGCTGTGAGTGGGGCTGGGGGGTGTCAGGGTGGGGACGGGGCTGGGGTCCCCCTGAGAGAGTGCCCAGGGTCACCTCTTGGGGCAGACCTGGCCTCCGAGATGTCCACGTGGGACGGGGTGATCGTGACGCCGTCGGAGAAGGCGTACGAGAAACCTCCGGAGAAGAAGGAAGGGGAGGAGGAGGAGGAAAACCAGGAGGAGCCGGCGGCGGGCGAGGAGGAGGAGAGCATGGAGACGCAGGAGTGACACCTGCGCTGCCCGCAGCAGGTGAGGGGACACCAGCCTGGAGGGTCAGGGTCCCTCCTCGGTGTCCCTGTCCCCTGTCTCTGTTTTGTACGTTGCACATTAAAGCGTTCCCCCTTTCCAGCGTGTCCTGCTCGTTCAGGTCCATATGGGATAGATGGGAACGAGGCAGGTGGAGCAGCAGCAGAAGGATCCAAGACTGGAAGGAGCCACCTGGGGCTGCCCAGACCCCACTTGGGGCAGCCCAAACCCCACCTTGGCCTCCCAAATTCCACCTGGGGGTGTTCCAAAATCAACCTGGAGGTGCCCAGACCCCCCTGGCAGCACCTCTGTTGTCCCCAAGGCCTCTCAGGGACGTGGGAACATCACGGACTCTCAGTCACTTTTATTCCAGCGCCCACAAATCCGGGAACACGGCTCGGAGCGTCCCGGGTCCCTCAGCTGCAGGTGATGGGGGACATCCCCTCAATTCCTGAGCTGGGATAAACAGGGATTGCTGCTCCCCTGGCTGGTCACCTGCTCTCCTGGCTGCTCACTTGCCCTGGTAGCCCCCGGCCTCCAGCATGGCCCTCCTCCTCACCGTCTCCTTGGCCACGCTGTGGTTCAGCCTCCGCAGCCGCTCCTGCACACAACAAAAGTCACCTGTCAGCACCTGGGGGGGCTCTGGGACCCCCAGCCCCCCTGTCCCCCCTCACCTGGGCGTTCTGCAGGATGTTGTTGACCAGCACCACGCGGCGCCGGGCGTTCAGCAGCTTCTTCACGTAGGGGTCGAGGTCCAGCGCCACTTTCTGGTCCTCGTTGATGCGGCAAAGCTCTGGGGAGGGGTTCGGGTGAGCCCCCTGTGCCCTCACGCTGAGGGGGACAGGGGTGACCCCCCGGCTTTGGCTCACCTGTGGCCAGGCTGTCGATGTGCTCCCGCAGCTCCACCTGGCTCTCCCTGTGCAAGGGGGACAGGTAAAACCCTGGATCCACACCCCAAATCCAACTCTATCCCCCCCCAACAGGTATGGGACCTGAATGCCCAGCACCCCCCAGCCACCAACCCCAAGAACTGCCCACCTCACGTACCCCCAAAGCCCTTCAGCCCTAAAACTCGCCCTCACGTACCCCTAAAGCCCTTCATCCCAGAAATGGCATTCAGGTACCCACAAGGCCCTTCATCCCCACAGAGCTGCCCTCCCCGGCTCTACCTGCCCCTCAGCCTTGCAGCCCGGCCCGCTCCGCTCCCGGCCCGTCCCGCCCCGCTGCCGGCCGCTCTCCGCGGCCGCTCTCCGTGCCCGGACCTGACGCTGTGGACGTGGCGGTCGAGCTGTCGCACGGCGGGCCGCAGGAACTGCAGCAGCCCCTCAGCAAAGAGCTCCCGCGCCCCGGGGCCGCTCCCCGCCGCCATCTTGGCCCACGGGCGCCGCGGGGGCTGCCGGGAAACCGAGTCCGCGGGGAGGGGGAGAGGCCGCGTCCGGTGCGCGCCGCGGGGGCTGGTGGGAAATGTAGTCCCAAGGGACGGCGCAAGGGCACAGCTGGACGCACATCTGGAAATGCATCTGGAGGCGCATCTGGCGGCACAACTGCACTGCTGAGCGTCCGCCACAGGACACAGATACCAACCTCGTCCATTAAATAATGGTTAAAACATGGTGTTGGTCCTTTCACCTTGCTGATTTGGCTTTTTAAATTTTTTTTTTTTTGTTTATTTTCATACAAAAGTTAAAGCAGGAGGTGGAATCAGCACCGAGGGCCGCACGACACACAGGCCACAAGCCGTGACCCAATCCATTAAATAACTGTTAGACCAACACATTTTTGGTCATTTCACTTCATTTTTTGCCTTTTTTTTCCTCTTTTCTTTTGGCTCCTTGCAGGAGTCAGGCGTGGGCGTCGGGCAGGGCGTGCAGGACGTGGTCGAGCAGCTGCAGGGCCCGGTGCAGGTGCACCTCGATCCAGCAGGGCGTGCAGGTGATGCTGGCCCGGGGGTAGTCGGGCCCCCAGCCCTTAACGAAGCTCAGCCTAACGAGGCACAGGCGCCGCAGGTCGTCCACGCCGAGCCCCGCGGCCACCGACAGCCCTGGGCGGGGTGACACGCTCAGCACGGGGGTGCCACCGCCTCGCGGATGACGGGGGGGGCATCACGGGGGTCGTGTCGCCGCTGCGGTCACTCACCGATGGCCGGGGCGATGCCGCCCACCGAGCCCGGCCCGGGGATGCTGCCGGCCACAGCAGCGGCCTGGGCGGTGGCCGCAGCCTGGGCAGTGGCCGCCTGCTGCTGCATCTGCCGGTGGCACTGGCGCAGGTCAAACACCTGGAGGGGTGGACACGGGGGGGGAGACCCCTGAGCAGGGCGGATTTGGGGTGGGGGGTTCCCCTTCAGCGCGCCCGTGGGGGTCCCTCCATCCCTGGGGTCCATCCGCTGCCCAGAACGCCCAAAAATCCGGGTGCAGACCCCCCCCCCGACCCTGCTGGGGACCCCCGGGGACCTTGATGTGTGCTCCGGGGTACACCTTGTGCACGGCGTCGCCGGGGGCTCTGCCCGCCTCCCTGTCCAGGTAGAAGCTCTGCACGAACACGGCGTGCTCGCTGCGGCAGCGCATCCACACGTCGCCCTCTCCTCGGCGCTCCAGCTGCACGCCCTTGCCGATGTGCAGCCTGCCCGAGAGCCTCAGCACAGAGCCCCCAGACCCCTGTTCACCTGCCCAGCCTCAGCACGGAGCCCCCAGACCCCTGTTCACCTGCCCAGCCCCAGCACAGAGCCCCCAGACCCCTGTTCACCTGCCCAGCCCCAGCATGGAGCCCCCAGACCCCTGTTCACCTGCCCAGCCCCAGCACAGAGCCCCCAGACCCCTGTTCACCTGCCCAGCCCCAGCATGGAGCCCCCAGACCCCTTTCCACCTGCCCAGCCTCAGCACGGAGCCCCCAGACCCCTGTTCACCTGCCCAGCCCCAGCACAGAGCCCCCAGACCCCTTTCCACCTGCCCAGCCCCAGCACGGAGCCCCCAGACCCCTGTTCACCTGCCCACCCTCAGCACGGAGCCCCCAGACCCCTGTTCACCTGCCCAGCCCCAGCATGGAGCCCCCAGACCCCTCTCCACGTGCCCAGCCCCCTGTTCACCTGCCCACCCTCAGCACAGAGCCCCCAGACCCTCCAGGCCCCCCTCCACCTGCTCAGCCCCCTGTTCACCTGCCCACCCTCAGCAGGGAGCCCCCAGACCCTCAGCCCCCTGACCCACCATGCCCCCCTGAACTGCCATGCCCCCCTGTGCCCCCCGTGCCCCCCGACCCACCGTGCCCTCTCGCTGGCGGCGCAGCGCTGCACGTTGGAGAGCTGCCCCAGGCAGAAGCGATTGCCCCCCGAGGGGTCCACGTAGCCGTCCACCACCACGGAGGGGCAGCTCGAGGGCACCTTGAAGATCTCCCCCACCTGCACGTCCTGCTCGAAGTAGGCGATGGAGCACCAGAACTCCGGCCCTGCCACGGGGGGCACGTGGATTTTAGGGGGGGGCACTGCACCCGTGGGTGCTAAGGAGGGTGGGGGGCACTCACCGGGGTGGGTGGACACGGGGGGCTGCAGCACGGGGGGCCCTGCGAGGGGTAGAGAGGGGGTCAGCACGCTGAAGACCCCCCCCAGCCCTCGCCCAGTGCCCCCCAAACCTACAGCAGTGGTTGGGGTGGTGCTGGGGGGGCTGCGGGTGGCTCTGGCTGCCGGGATGTTGTGCTGGGGGGGGCTGCGACCCCCCCAAACTCGGGGTGTAGATGGTGGCACTGCTCCAGCTCAGCGGTGAACCTGCAGGGGGACACAGGGGGGATATAAGGAGGGTCCCCCCGAGGGGGTCGGGGGGCATTGGGGTACCCCCATACTCACTGTGCTGGGGTGGTTTGGGGTACCCGTTCTGCGGGGACGGCTGTGCTGGGGGGCCCTCGGGGTGGAGCAGGGGGTCCTGGGGGGTCGCTGTGGGGGAATATGGGAACAGGGGGTCATTGGGGTGGGGGGCTCAGGGTGATGCCCCCAAAGCCTCGCAGGGTGGGGGGGGGTCTCACCTTGGGGCGCCATGGGGAGCGCAGGGTAGGTCCGGGGCACACGGGGGGGCTCAGGGGGCCGCGGGGGGGGCAGCGCTCGGTGGGGCCGGGCGGGGGGCTCGGCCCCCGGGTCCCGACGGGCCGGCAGCTCCATCTGCACACAGTCATGGACAAACTCCTCCTTCACCGGGCGCGGCACTGGGGAGGGCGGGGGACACACACCGGAGACCATGGGGGGCACGGGGACCCGCTGCGGGGGGCTGGGCTGCCTCCGGGGGGGCTCCCCGCCGGCCCCGGGCCGGGGTCTCACCTGTGCTCTGGATGCTCAGACCTGCGGGAGAGGTGGGGGCGGATTAGGGGTGCTGGTGACCCCCCCTTGGCGATCCCCCTGTGTGGGGGTCCCGGCTCACCGCTGCCGGGGGTCCCCACGCGCTCGTAGTGGTAGGGGTTGACACAAACGCTGTCGCACTTGAGGTCGAAGGCGAATTGGCAGAATTTGACGGGTTTCAGCTCGTTCTTGTGCAGGTCGGGCCAGCGCCACAGGCGGGCGTAGATGACGTGGGGGAAGCCCTTCCTGCCGGCCACCTGCGGGGATGGGGGGGACACAAAGGGGCAGTGAGGGGCTGTGTCCCCTCCCCAGGGTGACAACGCCGAGATCACCCCCAGGGTGACAACAGCGGGATCGCCCCAGGGTGACAACACTGATACCCCCCTCAGGGTGACACCGGGACCCCCACCAGCTCCCACAGGGGGATCCCCCCAGCCCCCCCAGCGCGGGGCTGGCGCCAGGCCGGGGGTCCCCCCTCGCCTCGCGGCTCCAGACATAACAAACCCCCCCTCCCCGATCCCCCCCGGCCCAGACACTGACTCACCGCGCAGGAGGGGAGGGGGATGCGGGCAGGGGAGCCAGCCGCTCCCGCAGCGTGCGGAGGGGGCACCCCAAAACCCAGGACCCCCTAACTCGGGGGGGTTTACCTGTGTCCCCCCCCATCCCGGTGTCCCGGGGTACCTGGAGCCGCCCGTCCAGGGTGCGCTGCACGGTGACACACTGGCCGGGCTGGGCCCCGCCGGAGGTGACAGCGGCCACCAGCGCGTCCAGCTCGTCCCTCTTCTCCTTCAGCTTCCTGAGCAGGCTCTGGATGGCGCGGCGGGCGAAGGCCTCGCTGTCCCCTCCCTGCCGGTGGCACAGCAGGCTGTGCACGATGCCGGGGCCGCTGTCGCTGCCCAGGGACATGGCGCTGCGGCCCTGCAAGGCACGGCGTGTCCCTGCGTGTCACCCTGCTGCAGGGGACACCGAGATGCTGGCACCAGGGACGTGCGTGGGGCACCGGGAAGGTGGCACTCTCCAGGTGACAAAGCCATCTGTCACCCAAAGCTTGGGTTCTGTGGTGCCTGGATGATGGCGCGACCCGAGTGCCAGAGTTTGGGGAAGCTGGGGAGGGGGTGAGGTGACAGAACCCAGCCCCCCATAGCAGCAGAGCCAGAGCTGGATGGTGGCACCAGGCTCGGGGACATGGGACAGCGGTGTCCCCAGCCTGGCACGAAGAAGGGCTGTGTCCGTGCCCGGTGCCACGGGGCCAGAGCGCTCCCGCAGCCGCCGCCGAGGCCAGACTAAACAGAGCCCAGCCTGGCGCCGCTCCTTAACCCCTCTGTCTCTCTCCCCGGCTTCTCCCTTTCCTGCCTCGCTGCCAGACCCTGCTCACGCCAGAGCATGGCTGCAGCGCTCCAGAGCCTTGGAAAATCCTTGGGATGGCGGCAGACACAACAAACCGCTGCTCTCTGCTCCTTATCTGGGACTGCGAGGGAGCTTGCGTGTCCTGCCAGCACTCCCCGCGTGTCCCCCCGTGCCCGGCTCCTCCAGGATGCTGTCTCGGTATGGGGACACTTCCAGGGATGCTGAGGGACCCCATGGGGCTCCCCGTGGTGGGGGTGCGACCCTCAGCCCCCCGCCAGGCTCTGGGGTTCATCCTGGGGATCTCATCCCTGCTCCCTGCCGGGACCCCTGCCCATCCTCTGCCTCATGTTTCGGAGCTAAAAGCAGTGGAAGAGGGGACCTGGGGTCCTGTTCCCCCCCAGCTCCGGGGTCTGTATCCCAAGGCTGCTCCAGGGAAGCCTGGAAGGGTCGGAGCAATCCCCGTCCCTCTGCAGAGCTCAGCCCCGGTTTGGGGCAAGCTGGGCTCAGTGAGGCCAGCCCCAGCCGCGTCCTCTCCTGCATCGCCCTGCCAGGAGAACCCCCGGCTGATCCCTGTCCCAAAAATCCCAAAGGGATGCTCCTGGGACACCACGGGCCACGGGAAGGTGACAGGGACGGCACAGGGGTTCTGAGGGGTGACAGGCTTCGAGGAGGGGACACGGCAGGGACCCCCAGGGGACCGAGGATGGCTCGGGCTCCACTCACCTCCACCGGCCCCGGCTGCCGTCACTCGCGGCCCGGCTCCCGCCGCATCTCCTCCGGCTCACGGCGGTGCTGCCGTGCCTGCAGCTCCCTGCCCTGCCCTGAGCCCCCTGCCCTGCCCTGCCCTGAGCCCCCTGCCCTTCCCTCAGCCCCCTGCCCTGCCCTCAGCCTCCTGCCCTGCCCTCAGCCCCTTCCTTCAGCCCCTTCCTTCCCCTCGGCCCCCTGCCTTGCCCTGAGCCCCCTCCCCTGCCCTGAGCCCCCTGCCCTTTTCTCCCACCCTCAGTCCTTTCCCTCAGTCCCTTCCTCCTCCGCCTGTCAGCCCTTTCCCTCAGCCTCCCTCGCCTTCTCTGAGCCCTCTCCTCCTCCTCCCAGCCCTGTCCTCCTCCTCTGAGCCCTCTCCTCCTCCTGCCGGGCCTCTCCCCGGTCCCGTTCCCGCTCCCTCGGCCCTTTCCCAACTCCGTCCCCACAATAACAAAAGGAGCGGCCGGAGCGCGTGAGGCGCCGCCGCGCCGCAGCCAATGGCAGCGCCCGTGACAGCCGGGCCTCGGCCCGCCAGCCAATCGCGGCCGCGCTTTCACGGCGCGAGCCCCCAGACGGGCCCCGCCCCCGGCGCCGCCGGGCCCCGCTCCCACCGGGAACGCCGCGGGTCCCGGCCCCGGCTATCCCCACCGGGAACGCCGCGGGTCCCGGCCCCGGCTGTCCCCCCCGGGAACGCCGCGGGTCCCGGCCCCGGCTATCCCCACCGGGAACGCCGCGGGTCCCGATCCTGCTCCCACCGGGAATGCCGCGGGTCCCGGCCCCGGCTGTCCCCACCGGGAACGCCGCGGGTCCCGGCCCCGGCTGTCCCCCCCGGGAACGCCGCGGGTCCCGGCCCCGGCTGTCCCCACCGGGAACGCCGCGGGTCCCGGCCCCGGCTGTCCCCCGGGAACGCCGCGGGTCCCGATCCTGCTCCCACCGGGAACGCCGCGGGTCCCGGCCCCGGCTATCCCCACCGGGAACGCCGCGGGTCTCGATCCTGCTCCCACCGGGAACGCCGCGGGTCCCGGCCCCGGGGATCCCCCGGGAACGCCGCACCGGGAGGGAAGCACAGACCCTTTAGTTTTGAAAATTCATCTTTTTTTTCTTTGAAAAATGATGAGTTTTGGAGCCTGTTCTGGAAAAGAGGCATTTCCACTTCACTGTCCTGGCTGAATTTTCTGTCCCTGCCTCTCGTTTCTTTAAACAAACGCTTGAACCACACAGAAACACGGCGCCAAAAGAACTCAAACTTCTACCCCCCAAAATCCACCAAAACAGGGAAGTTTCCCACCTGCCCCAAGCCCACGGGGATTTTTGGTGCAGAACAAAAAGGATCTGGGAGGAGAGCAACAGCCAAAGTCAGGCTGTCCTGCTGGGAAGGCTGGATTTGGCTTCAAACCAGCTGAACTCCTGCTGGGAATGTGGCCATCCCAAAATGTACAAGGGCTGATCCCAAAATCCAACAAATCCATCCCAAAATCCAACCATGGAGCTCCAGAGGCACACAAAGACCTGGTCCCCAAGCCACGGGCGCATCCCTGGTGCCACCAGCAGCAGATTCTCCACGGCACATCCATCCCATCCACGTTTCCTCAGGGAATAACCACCAAAAAAAAAAAAATCCCCGGCAAAGAACAATCCAAAAAAAGTTTAATACAACAGAGAGTATCAAAACATCGAAGAACACACTAAGTCTGAATTTCCCATCGGGGATTCCCAGCGCGGCTCCCGACGGAACGAGCCCCCCCCCGGCAGTCCCGGCCCCTCAGTCGGTGGCCTCGGGATCCGTCTGTGCCATGTACGCGTCCAGCTCGGCGTCCAGGTGTCCCTTGGTCTTGGACATGTAGGCGTCCAGCTGGTTGTCCAGCTGCTCCTTGGTGAGCGCGGGGCGCGCCGAGCCTCTGCCGCGGCCCCGGCCTCTGCCGCGCCCGCCGAAGCCGCCCCGGCCGCGCCCGGCCATGCCGCGCCCTGCCGGGGACAGGGAACGGTCACTGCCTGCATCCCGGGATTTCCCACCCCACTCAGCCCCCTGGGGATCCCCTGTGGATGCTCAGAGTGTGACTCGTGGGGACTCTTAGGAGCGTCCTGAGAATTCCTCAATGCCAGCCTAACGCCAATATGGCTCCTGGGTTTCTCCTCCCACCCCTGTTGAGGTTCAGTTTTAAAACAACCAAGTCTTGGGTAAAAGGTTTGAATTCCAGCCTTGGGAATTCTTGGAGCTGCAGGTTGCACGCCCCAGCCTCAGCCAGGACAGAAGGATCCCAGCAGGATTATTACCGTCATTCCCAGGGCACTCACCTCTGCCGCCGATGCCTCCCCGGCCCATGGCGCCCCGGCCCAGGCCGCCTCTTCCCGGGCCGCCGCGGCCCCTGATGCCGCCCCTCCGCAGGCCCATCCGCGGGGCAATCCCTCTCCCGCCGCGCAGCAGGCCTTGACCTTCAGCGGAGAAGCCAGAAAAGCGGGATTTCAGCCCGAGGAACGGCGTGCGAGGGGACGAGAGGGGACGGCAGGGGACTGACCTCGCAGCGCCACCCCTCCTCGGAGCATGGCCCGGGCGCCGCGGCCCCGCAGGGCCCCCCGGGGCATCCCCCCGCTGGCCCAGGGCCAGCCCCCGGCCGCCCAGGGCTCCGCGGGCCAGCGTCCCCGCCGGCCGGCCCAGCCGCGCCTGGATGTTGCTCTTGCCGAGGCGTTGCTTCAAGCTCTTCTGGAAGAGAAGATTCGGGAGGGGACAGGAGTCATGCAGCGATCTGGGGTTTGGGGACACGACAGGGAGGGACACAGTGCTGGAAACGGAGGGGTTGTGCCTGTCGGCACGGGAGCTGCTGCTCCGCAGGGAAAAACCAGCACGGCAGGGCTGCCGAGGGAGGGTGGGGTTTTAGGGGCTGCCGCTGCCATGGGACTGTGAGGTGAAGCAGCTCCCGGAGCCCGGGATGAGCCTTTTCTCTGGAAAAATAGAGAGGAGACATCAACAGCCAGCAGCCGACACCCCCGGCGACAAGCAGGGAACGACAGCGCGTTACTGATCTGAGGGAAAAGGTGGAAATTTCTGCCAGTCCCTTCCCAGGTATCCCATTTTTAGCATCATGGAATGCTCTGAGTTGGGAGGGATCCATCAGGATCACCCTGCACAGACACCTCAAAATCCCACCCTGGGCATCCCTGGGAACAGCTCCTGGAGCTCTGGCAGCCTTGGGAATGTCCACTCCCTGGGGAGCCTGGGCAGTGGCCAGCATCCTCTGGGGGAAGAACCTTTCACAAAATCCATCCTGAACCTCCCCTGGCACAGCTTCATCCCGTTCCCTGGGGAGCCTGGGCAGTGCCCAGCACTCTCTGGGGGAAGAGCCCTTCCCTAAAATCCATCCTAAACCCCCTGGCTCCAGCCATTCCCAGGATCCTGTCCCTATCCCAGGGAGCAGAGATTGGAGCTGCAGACTCCAGAGTCTCCTCTGCTCAGCTGCACACTCCAAGTGCCCTCAGCCACTCCTCACATGGCCCCTCCAGACCCTTCTCCATCCTCGTGTCTCTCCTCTGGACACTCTCCAACACCTTTTATACAGAATTCCAGAAGTCTCCAGGTTGGAAAAGACCTCCCAGACCACTGAGTGCAATCCCCACCTCGTGCCCAGCCCAGGTGCCACATCCAGGCTTTCCTTGGACACCTCCAGGGACGGCAACTCCAAAATTCCCCGGGCAGCCCCTGCCAAAGCTTGACCACCCTTCCCGGGAAAATATTCCTGAAGCGTCCAACCCAACCCTCCTGTGAGAGAAATGCGGAGAACCAGAAGGTCCCCCCTGAGCCTCCTTTCCTCCAGCAGCTCCCCACACTCACCCTCCTCCATCCCCTTCCCTTCTGCGGCCTCTTTCTCTTTCCGGAGCCGTTTTTTCCACATCCTGCAAGGCCCAAATGCTCTTTCCCCTCACCTGTTTGAGCTTCAGAGCGGCCTGCACAGACGGTCTGTTCTCCATCTGCTGGGCCAGCCGTCTGTTTCGAGCGCTGGCCAGCTGCTGCTGCTGCATGGTGGCCCGGATATTCACCGGCATCGGCTGTTTGTTCTTCAGCATGTTAGTGAAGCTTCAAGGTCGAATAAAACGGGGTTTAATTAAAGCTTAAAACACACAATTATCGGCATTTCACGGTGCTCGAGTGGGGCTCCAGCTCCCATGAACCTTTATGCAAAGAGTGGCGCTTTTATGGGATTACAGATCCCTCGGAGAGGCAGGAATGAGGTGGAAGTTTTCAGTGGGAATGAGAAAGCCGGAGGTTAGTGGGTTTAGAGATGGCAGAAGGGGTGACAACCAGCAGGAAGCGGGGATGGTGGTGACAGGGGGGGAGAAACAGGACAGCAAAAGCCAAATCAACCCCCAAAAAAATCTGGGAAAAGCGTCAAAATTCCAGGCCAGGAGGTAGGAAGGGAAGACGCCGTGCTTGGCGTCCTCCAGCACCAGGTTGGAAGGGATCATCTTAAAGCCTTTTTCCAACCTCAGCAGTTCCATGATTGTACAAAATTCCACCACCCAGAGCATCTCCTGAAGGCCACCCAGCTGCTCTCCTGAAACGAGGCCACTTGGGAATTTACGTGGTGCTTTAACTTCTCCATCGAGGAGCAAACCCGCAGCGAGGCGGTAAATAAAGCTCCTCAGCAGCACCCCAGAGGCTTCCTGGGAGCTGGGGAGCAAAACCCAACCCCTGAAAACGAGGAGTTTGAGCTGAGAGCGAGCGAAGGAGCCAGCGAAGCGTCCCTGAGCTCAGCTGCCCCATCCTGGCGCGTTGAACCCCAGAGCGCTCAGCGGGAGAGCGGGACACCCGTTAGTCGTCACAGAGGAGCCACACGTGGAAAAACCCAGCGGAATGACGCGAGGGAGGAGCTCGAGGACAGAGAGAGATGGAGGTGAAGCCAAAGCTGTTGCCTCTTACAAGGCCCAGAAGGGCCTTCGGGCCGGTTCCGGGGCCGCCGCCGGCCTCTTACAGAGCCCACCCGGGCGGGTGGGACCCTCGGGCGCGGCAGCAGAGCCAAAATACCAATGTCAAAACATGTGGGAGAGACAGGGAGGGTGTGAGGTTGGTCTCTGCTCTTACAACACATCCCACCGCATTTAGGAGGCGAATCAACACTAATTTGGAGAGATCCCTCCGGAATTTTTGGCCCTTTTAACCTTGCGGGCCGCAGGGGTCGGAGGGTAAGGCGGGGTGTGGAGGCACCCGCTCGCCGGACGAGGTTAAAAGAGGGCGGAAACCACGGTGGGTTTTGGATTTTGGATAGTGAGAATTAAGAAAAAAAAAAAAAATAAAAAAAATAAAAATCTATATGTGATTTCTTAGGAGCTGAAGGTGCCGTTGGATTCCTCACCGCTCGTTCAGAGACATCTTGGTGGTGCTCTTTAGCACGACCTTCGGTGCTGACTGTGCAGCCATCTTCAGAGAATCTGCAAAACAGGCCCCAAAAGGGAAAATTCAGACATTTAGCACACATTTATACCACCAAATACTAAAAATCCCTTCTGTTCTGCCTCCTTGGGTGGAGGAAATCAAGATTAATGCAGGTTACGTGTAATATATTCATTTCTTTTCAGTGATTTTTAGCCCTCTGTCAGCATTTTTCAGTTCTGATTCTGGGATTTTTAATGTTTTTTTAGTCCTCTCCCGGTTTTAATAATTAGGGGGTTCCTTTATTTCTCCCTTACCAAAATTTTTTTACAATTTTGACATTTTTTACAATCATCTTTTTACAATTTTGACATTTTTTACAATCATCTTTTTACAATTTTGACATTTTTTACAAGCATCTTTTTACAATGAACGCTTCAGCAATATTAGGAGGAATAAAATAAAAATCCAGCAGCAAGATGGAAACCAAACACCATCTTCAGAGCAAAGACACAAACCAGAACCCAAGACATCAAATTAATATAACATTAAGCATTTAAAAACTCTGTTCTCTGTGGAGAGAACTAAGACTGAGGCAAGTTATATGTGTTGTATTTATGTATTTTTACTGTTTTCTAGCCCTTTACCAGGTTTAATAAATATGGGTGTTATTTTAATTTACCTCTAGTAAAAACTTATCTTTTTACAGTGAGTACCTTATCGGTTTTTTGAGTAATAACAGAAAAATCCAGCTGTAAATAACTCCCAAATGCCTTTAGCACAGTGACACCTCCACATTTCCCATGTTCTTAGCATGACCAAGGTGCAAACCCCAATTTTAAGGGCACAAGGAATAAAACTGGGAATAAAAATCCAAGATGATGCTACAAAAGTATCGTATCCTTTAAAAAAATCGAGGTTCCACCTCCCTCAGGGCAGGGATTTAAATCCCCTCCAATGCTGGATGCTACAGAAACACGCTGGGTTCCAACCCCCGAGCTCTGCAGATCGATTTATTAATTTAACTTATAATTAGCAGCAAATTTAACGGGTGGATGGCGGCCGGGATGCGCTCACTCTCTAATACCCTCAAAAAACCGCTTTATTGAGAGGATTTACACCCAGAAACGGAGACAACAGAAAGCCTTATTCCCTTTATAAATTATTCTAAATAATTTTATTTTAATATAGAGCAGCTTTTCCAAATTGAAGTGGTTTTAAAAGCGTTTTTCTCCCTGAGGGGAAAAAAACCCAAACAGCTCCGCCCCCCTCAGGCCCGGCTCCGGAGCCCGGTGAGGGGGAAAAGCCGCGACCCCTGAGGGGTCCCCGGGCCATGAGGGGACCATGAGGGGGCCATGAGGGGACCCTCGGGCCCTCAGGAGCTCCCCCCCGGCGTTCCGCCCCCGCACAGCCGGGCCGCTCACTCACCGAAGCACACGGTAGCCAGGTCTCCGGTAGCTCCGGCGGGCGGGCGGGTGAGTGCGGGGCCGGTGTGGGGCCGGCACGGGGCCGGGGCTGGCGCTGAGCTCCGCCCGCTCCCGCCGCCGCCGCCGCCACTTCTCCCTCAGCCGCCCGCGACAAAATGGCGCCGGCGCCGCTCCCGCCCCCGCCGAAATGGCGGCCGCGCTCCTGGCCACGCCCCCCGCTGCGCGAGCCCCCCCCGCGGTGGGCGCTGGTTGGTGCAGCGGCGGAGGGGGCGGGGAAAGGGGCGGGGCGGAGGGGGAGGCGGGAACGTTCTGGCGGGAATCGGGGCGGAGTCCTGCTGACGTCATAGAGAGCGGTGTCGTCATGGAAGCGTCATGGAATCGTCATGGAATTGTCATGGAAGCATAATGGAATTGTCATGGAAGTGTCATGGAAGCGTCATGGAATCGTCATGGAATTGTCATGGAAGCATAATGGAATTGTCATGGAAGCGTCATGGAATCGTCATGGAATTGTCATGGAAGTGTCATGGAAGTGTAATGGAATTGTCATGGAAGTGTCATGGAAGCGTCATGGAATTGTCATGGAAGTGTCATGGAAGTGCAACGGAAGTGTCATGGAAGTGTCATGGAACCGTCATTGAATTGCCATGGAATTGTCATGAATTGTCATGGAACTGTCATGGAACCATCATGAGACTGTCATGGAATCATCATGGAACCGTCATGGAACCGCCACGGAACCAAAAAGGACTCGCACCAGACAGCAGCCACAGGACACCTAAATCTGTCAGAGAAAGAGAATTTATTGCTCCCTTATCATCAGAAAATGAACTTTTCCCCGCCTCGCTCAGCCCTGAAGAGGATTCAGAGGAAGAAGCTGACTCTGACCAGACAGAATCCTGTGTTTGAATGGAATTCATGCATCATGTATGAGGTGTGTGAATATGCAACAGGCTGTTGTTTTTAAGGGTTAATCCTCTGTCAACTGGGTCCTTTTTCGGGTTTATTTTGCCCAGAAAAGGCACCCGGACCGTCCGTAATTCTTTGTTTTTATTATCCTCATCTCAATTGTTCAAATTTTATCACTCTAATTACATTGCTATTTTTATAACCATTTTATCACTATTAAACTTTTAACGTTTTAAAAACAAGCGATGGGCGTTTTTCCCATCCCCTTTCCCGATCCGTCCCAGCCCGAGGCGGGATGGCGGGCGGACGATGGCGCTGCCGGTCCTGCCGGGGGCCTTGGCCCCCGTCCCGGTGGGCTGGCAGATCCCAACCGGTTCCTCCGGTGCCGCGGGTGCGGTGCCGGCGCCTCCGGAGCCACCTGCAGCCGGTCCCGGCCTGTCCCCGGTCCCGGGGCTACCGTGTCCCACACCCCGACACCGACCGGGATCGCCCGCCCCGGGGTCACCCTGCCCCAGGAGGTCGGGGTGGATCCCAGGGTGATCTCAGGGTGATCCTGGGGTGGATCCCAGGGTGATCCCGGAGGGGATCCCAGGGTGAAACCAGGGTGATCCCAGGGTGATTCTGGGGTGGATCCTGGGCTGGATCCCAGGGTGATTCTGGGGTGGATCCTGGGCTGGATCCCAGGGTGATTCTGGGGTGGATCCTGAAGTGAATACCTGGATGATCCCAGGGTGGATCCCAGGGTGATCCCGGAGGGGATCCCAGGGTGAAACCAGGGTGATTCTGGGGTGGATCCCAGGGTGATCCCGGGGTTGATCCCAGGGTAGGTCTCTGGATGATCCCAGGGTGGATCCCAGGGGGGATCCCAGGGCTGTCTCCAGGCCCTTGGGGTGAGCCAGGGTGGCTTTCGCCGTGACCCAGGGCGGGATATTCCCTGGGGGCACTCGCAGGGGGACGGGGCAGGAATCCCGAGCGGGAATGAAGGAAGGAGCTGACCACACCTCGGGCCGGGTCGGAGCCTTTATTGTGGAACTGGATCCCTGCGGGATCCCCTGGGAATGCTGGGGAGGAGAGGGGGCGAGCTGGGGGGTGGCGGGGGGGCTCTGGATTTTGGGAGCCCACGTCCTGCTGCGGCAGGAGCGGCGTCAGGCGTTCTCCCAGAAGAAGGTGTTGCAGGCCACGGTCAGGGCGGCCACCAGGACCACGAACTCCTGGAAATCCACCTCCCCGTCGCCGTTCTCATCCAGGTCCTGCATGATCTTCTCCACCGCCCCCGCGTCCTTCTGGGTCTGGGGGAGGCACAGGGTGAGCCCTGGGGCTGGGCAGACGCTGTTCCCCCGGGGGATGGGGGAAAAGGAGACCCCCCCAGGCCCCAGACTGGTCCCAGTTACCTCCAGGAAACATCCCAGCTCGCTCTGCAGCAGCTCCTTGAGCTCCTTCTTGCTCAGCTTGTACTTGTCCCCCTCCTTGCCCGAGTAGTGGTGGAAGACATTGATCAGGGTCTCCATGGCCCCTTCCAGCTGCGATCCCATGGCTGCGGCTGCGGGACCCCCAGCACGTCACCCACCAGCCCCCCTGTCCTGGTGCCACCCCCAAAACGTCACCCACCCCCGGCCGTGGTCCTGCCGGGCAGGACTGGGGGGTCTGGGGGGTTCCCAGGGGCTGGGGGTTCCCAGGATCTGGGGGGTTCCCAGGGGCTGGGGGGTTCCCAGGATCTGGGAGGGTTCCCAGGGGCTGGGCGGGGGGTTCTGAGGGGAGATTTGGGGGGTGACAGAGGCACCTGTGCTCACCTGAGCTCCCCGTGCTCCGAGTGCGCCCGCCCGGCCGGGCCGGGCACGTTAAATAAGCTCCAAGCCCCCTCCCTCCGGGAGGATCCGATACCGGGGCTGGACAGCCCGGCTGGCACCGCCGGCCAGCCCCGCGGGGGCCGGGCGTGGGGGGCACAACCCCCGCCGTGGCCCCGGGCAGCACCCCCAGAGCCCGCGGGCACGGCCGGGGGGACAGCATCGCTTCAGAGGGGTCCCCGTGCCACCCTCGGGCGCCCTTTGCCACCCCCCGGATGCGCCGGGATGCGGAAAAATTTGGGATACTGGCTGGATTGGGATGGACGCCGGGGTCCCTCGCTGGGGGCAGCCCCAGGGGACCCCCAGGTGACGGCGGCGGCCACGCCGTGACCCCGCGGTGGCACCGCGGGCATCCCCCATCTGTCAGCGCCGGGAGCGGGGCCGCATCCCCGGGGCCGGATCGGCGGCCAGCCCCGCTCCCGGCGCTGATAAAGGGATCCGGTGTCCTCGGCCCGGCCACCGGAGCCAGCGGGGCCCGGGGGGAGCCGCGGGGGCTATCGGGTGACTCCGCGGGGCCCCCCGCGCTCTCAAAGGGCTCTTGTCCGGCTGAAAAGGCCCCACAATCCCCAGCCCGACGTTGCTCCAGCAACGCCTCGGCCAAGAAACCGGACCCCGAGCTGGCCCGGGGGATGCTGATAATGCCGAGGATCCCGTTACGGCCCCGGATCCGCGCGGGCTGGACCCCGCAGCCTGCCCGGCTCCAGCATCCCCGGGGAGATCAGCCCCCGAATTCCTCAGTCCCCGAATTCCTGATCCCCCGAATTCCTCAGCCTCAGAATTCCTGATCCCCTGAATTCCTCAGCGCCCAAGTTCTTCCTCCCCCAGATTCCTCATCCCTCAGATTCCTTATCCCCCAAATTCCTCATCCCCCAAAAGCTTCATCCCCCAAATTCCTCATCCCCCAAATTTCTAATCTCCCAAATTCCTAATCCCCTGAATTCCTCATCCCTGAAATTTCTGATCCCCTAAATTCCTGATCCCCCAAGTTCCTCAGCCCCCAAATTCCTCACCCCCCTCTCTGGGACCCCCCCCTGCCGCAGGATCTGGGACCCCCTCAAACAGGAGCAGCATTTTCCCAAGGGCCGGGTGGTGCCGGGCTCCTCAGCCGGGTTCCAGCCCTAATTTGGGGTTAATTACATCCTGCAGCCTCTGCTCCCACCTCCCTCCCGCCCTTCCTGTCCCCGCGGTGAGCATGGGCCCTGCCGGGGGACCCCAAAACCGCTGGTCCCGTGGGGCCAACCCCCCTCCCCACTGCCCTGGGAATGGGGAAACTGGGGCGGGGTGGGGGGTTCTGGATGGATGCGGGGGTCCCCAAACAGAGGAGGGGTCCCAGGTGGAGCTGCGAGTCCCAGGTGGGAGCGGGGATCCCAAAGGGCAGCTCAGGAGCTGCTCCCCAGCGGGACCCGGCTCCGTTCCTGGGGTGGGGGGGCTCCGGGAGGGGCTGGACCCCGAGACCCCCGGGCACGGGGGCACTGGGAGGGGCCCCGTGGCACTCACTGGCCGTGTCCCTGTCCCCCGAGCGGATCACAGGATTCCGGGAAAGCCCGGGAACGTCACCGGGCTCGTGACAGGGACGGGCATTGCCCAAAAATAACCCCGACCCCACTCCCTGCCAGGCGGGGACAGAGGGGACAACGCCAGCACTGGCACGGCTGGAGCGTCCGAGGTGCACTCCCAGCCCCCCAAACCCTTTGGGACAGCGGTGCCTCGGGGTGAACCCCAGCTCTGGGGGGTCCCGGGGGGTCCCGGAGCCCGCAGCACGCCCAGCACGGCTGGCAGATTCCCAGCAGCTCTTCCCGAAGCGGGAGCAGCGAGGGACATGCCAGGAGCTTTACACACAGCTTGGAACAGGTTCCAGCTGCTGCGACTCCCCTGCTCCACTTTGACCCAGCTAAACCAGTTGCTCCAGTTCCCGCTGCCGGGCTGGGCCGATCTTGTCTCCCCATCCCATCGCCGGGGCTCTGGAAGAGCCTTTTCCATCCCCGGGGTTTGGAGAGGGAGGAGCTGAAGTGGCCGGGCTGGGGACACCGCGGTGGCTCTGGGCACCTGCTGGTCCCCTCCAGCGAGCCCCGATGGGGCCAGCAGGGGCCACTGCCGGGCTGGTCACCGTGGTGGCCATCCCTAGTTGGGGTCCCCAGCCCAGACAGGTTGTGGAGAACCCCAGGACCAGGATGTGGAAGCGGACACTGACCCCCTGCAAGTGGTCACCCTGGTCAGTGGTCACCCTGTCACACAGGCTCCTGTGGTCCTATATGGCCTGAGTCCCTATATGGTCCCACCCCTGTCCCTATATGGCCCAAGTCCCTACATGGTCCCTGTCCCTATATGGCCACCATCCCTGTCCCTAGATGGCCCCAGTCCCTCCATGGTCCCAGTCCCTCCATGGTCCCAGTCTCGGTCCCTCATGGTCCCCTCCTGGCCATGCCAGGTTCCCCGAGGCCGGGTCACCACCCCGTACCCGTGGGGACAATCCCGACGGGGATCCCAGGGTGCTAAAACACCTGGAGGTCCCTTCCCCTCCTCTCGTGGGACATCTGCCCCTTCCTCACCCCACGGCGGCTCCCCGAATTCCATGGCCGGGGAGTCACGGGCCCGCCTGGCTCCGGGGCCGGTGATTCACCCCGAAGCTGTCCCCGCTCCCGGTCCCTGCCGGGCCTGACTCACCCGGCGCTTTCCCAAGAGGCCACCCCGGTGTCCTGACGTGGGGCTCGGTGACCGTCCCAGCCCCGTCCCCTCCGTCATCCCGGGGCCGGATGGGGCTGCAGGAAGCCAATTCCTGCCCCGTGAGCTGGTGTGACAGCTCTGGGGTGGGGACAGGGCCACCCCGTCCCTGCCAGTGTCTCAGGGCTCAGCTGGTGACGGTGACATTGTGCTGAGGACCCCCCTGCCCTCAGTCCCCAAAACACCGCGGGGGCTTTGGGACCCCAAATTCCTGCGTGTTGCCCTGGGGGGCTGCAGCCTTGCCGTTTGTCACACCCGTGGGTGAGGTTGGGGACATTGGGGACAGTCCTGAGGCTGTGTCCGGGGTCCCCTCGGGGTGCGGGGTGCAGTTTGGGGTCCCTGTGGGAATGGGGGTGCCCGCTCGGTCTCCCCGTGCCGGGGCTGCCATGTTATAAATACCCACGCATTAAAGGGGAGCGCTCGGGCCGTTCCAACCCCCTAATTAATTTGGATTAATTAATTTTTACAGAGCCCACTATTAATAGGGATGATGTCAGCGGGTGGCTGAGTCACAACTCTCACTCGGTGCGGGCCGAGCCGGGCCCTGGCTCGGTGACACTGCCGGGATGTGACAGGGATGTCACCGGAATGTCACCGGGGCTCTGGGGTCACCTCCTCGTCCCCAGCCCTGCAGGGAGGCACCTGGGGGGTGACACCTGCCCTGCACCCCCGGAACGGGGCTCAAAGTTTGGGTTCCATCATCTCGGAGGTCTTTTCCATCCAAAACCATCCCGAGAATGATTTTGGGAATGTTTCTGTGCACGGTCCCGGTGATGCTCCATCCCCCGGGGATTCTCTGCCCGCGGTCCCGTCCTGTCCCCACCGGAGGTCCCCGGGCGGCTCCGCCGAGGCCGCGGCGAGTTCAGGCCCAGTTTGGTCCTGTGCCCGGGCGGGGAGGGAGCAGCGGACGGAGGGACGGACGGACCGACGGACGGCGGCGCCCGGGCGGTGACTGCGCGTCCGTCCGGCCGCATCAGGAAACCCAACACCGGCGCGGGGGGGACAAAGGCTGCGCTGTCCCCTCCTGCGGCGCGGCTATAAAACCTCCCGAAAGCTCCCCAAAGCTCCCGAAGCCCTCGAAACCTCCCGGGGGCCGCGACCTGCCCGCAGCCAGGGGTAAGTGGGGCATCGCTCCCCGCAGCTCCGCCCGCAGCGGCGGCGCTGGGGACCCGTGATGTCCCCCTGTCCCCTCCCCGTGTCACCGCTTCGGGGCCGGGCGGCAGCGCCGTCCCCACCGGGACCCGCTGCCCCTCGCCGTGGTCCTGCACAAGCCCCGGGACCCTCCTGAGCCCTGCGGGGCTGAGCTGGGCCTTCGCTGGGCTGGGGAGGGGGCGAGGGTCCCCGTCTGCCTCTGACCCCCTCTGGGCTCCTGTCCCTGCAGCCCCGGGCTGGTGGCGTGTCCGGTGCCATGGCAGCGGCGGAGGCGCCCGAGCCGAGCGAGCCGAGCGAGCTGACCGAGCTGGAGGCGGCCATCGAGCGCATCGTCACCGTGTTTGTCACCTTCGCCGCCAAGGAGGGCAAGAAGGGGACGCTGACGGCCGGCGAGTTCAAGGAGCTGGTGCGGCTCCAGCTGCCCAACCTGATGAAGGTGAGGCGGGCAGCAGCAGCACCGCGGGGTCCCCGGGGGTCCTCCTGAACCGTGGGGATGCTCCCGGTACCCTGGGGTCTCCCTGAACCGTGGGGATGCTCCCGGTACCCTGGGGTCTCCCTGAACTGTGGGGATGCTCCCGGTCCCCCGGGGGTGCCCCTGAACCGTGGGGATGCTCCCAGTCCCCCGGGGGTCCCCCTGAACTGTGGGGATGCTCCCGGTACCCTGGGGTCTCCCTGAACCGTGGGGATGCTCCCGGTTCCCGGGGTTGGCAGCCCCTGCTCCCCTCATGCCCGTCCCGGTCTCTGGGGGCTGGCAAGGGGCCGAGCCGCCCTCCCGGGTGCTCCCCGCAGGACGTGCCCTCCCTGGAGGAGAAGATGAGCGAGCTGGACGTGAACAACGACGAGGAGCTGAGATTTGGGGAGTACTGGCGGCTGATCGGGGAGCTGGCCAAGGCCATGCGCAGGGACAAAGCGGGCAAGAAGTGACGGCGCCGCTGCGGAGACTCAAATAAAGAGGTTTCCCTGAGCCTGAGCATCCTGCTGTTCTTGCTGGGGGGCTCCTGATTTGAGCCCCCATTTCCTCCCTCCCCGTGGTGGCCACGCTGGGACCGGCCCAGCCTTGGGGTCACTCTGCGGCTCCGGGCGCGCCCTGATGGATGGAGCCATCCCCAAATTGCCCTAGCGCTGGTCTGGCTTTTGGGGTGCCACCCTGCGCCCCACAAACACCTTCCTGCCGCTCTGGGGGGTGCGTGGGGGGCAGAGCTGTGGCTGTGGCCGGGGTGGGGCTCGGGAGATCCCCGGCAGCGATGCCACACTGGCCGCGGTGGCCACCAGCTCCATGGCATCGATGCCCGTCCTCTGCAGGGTCTTGGGTGGCTCAGGGGGCACATCCCGGCTGGGGAACATTCCCAGCGTTCAGCCCCCGAATCCCGGCGCTGCTGGGGCTGGTGGAATCCCTCTCTGGGCGAGCGGCCGGGCCCGGTGCCGTTCCCACGCGGCGCCGGGGCCGTGCCGGGCCCGCTCGGATGGGGAACCGTCGGTGTGGCCGGGAAGGAGGCGTTTCCCGGCCCCACGCTGGCGCCCGGCCAGGCTCCCAAATGAGACGCCTTGCACCACGGAGCTCCCACTCACACCTCCCCGGTATAAAACCCCGGCCCGCCGCAGCCCGCGCACACCTGGGACAGCCCGTGCTGCAGGTAAGTGGCCCGGCCGCCCCACGGCACGGGGGTCTGCGCCCCGGGCCCCTCCGCTCCCACGCTCGGCTCTGCCACGACTTGCGACGACGCCGGGGACGTGTCCCGGCAGCTCCAGCGCCGCATCCCGGGGCTCCTTCCTCGCCCTCCGCTCGGGGATGAGGAGGAGTCCGGGCGCCGGAGGAGGGGAAGCTCCCCCCGAGCCGAGAGCTGAGCTTGGCTTCCTTCCCCCGCCAGCTGCCCCGGACCCCGCGACACAGCAGAGACCCCCGGAGAGACCCCCGGAGAGACCCCCGAGGAGCCGCGAGCAGCAGGATGGGCCAGTGCAACTGCCGCAAGAAGCGCAAGGTCCGGCGGGGACACCGCGGCACCGGGACCCCCGGCGGGGCGGGGGTGACCCCGCACGGCCCCGGAGCCCCGGGCACGGCGTGACTCAGAGCCGCCGCGGGAGCCGGGGGCTGCTCTGGGATTTGGGAGCTCCTTGAAAAGTTCGGGGCTCCCGCGGATTGACCTTCGGGAGCCGCCCGCGCTCCTCGCAGCCGGTCCAAGGATGCCCGGCGGCAGCAAAGCTCCGGTTCTCCTCGGCTCCCAACCGGGAGGTGCCCACTCGCTGCCCTTGGCACCTGTGCAGGATTTGGGGCGCCGGGCTGAGGCTGTGCGGGTTGCCCAGTGGGCATCACCGGCTGTGGTTTCACGGGGAAGCCGCAGATTTGAGTGAATCACCGGCGTTTCCCTTGAACGGAGCCGCACGAGCGGCCGGCAGTGACCGGGAGCGACCGGGAGCGACCGGGAGCGGGGGTCGCGCTGTTCTGCGCCCCCCGCCCCGCCGGGAACGGGGTCTGCGGGGTGGGAGAGGGGCTGCCCGGAGCCCCAGGCCGGCGGCACGGCGGGCACTGAGTCACGCTGCCACCGCCGCTTGTGCGGAGGAGAGGAAGAACCAGTCGGGACGGGCCCGCGCCGGGGGTGGCGAGAGACGCCGCGGTGGCTGAGCCTGGCGGGCCCCGGGCGGGGACAGCGCGTCTGGGGGGGTGACAGCTCGGGGGGGACAGGCGGTGGCAGCTGGAGGGGTTGTCAACAGTCCGCAACAGCTGGATGTGGGGGAGCAACATCTGGATGGTCTCACATCTGCGTGGAGCAGAGCGGGATCCGTGTGGGGACTGCGGGCAGGGGGGGCTCACAGCTGGAGGGGGGCTCACAGCTGGAGGGGGGCTCACAGCTGGACGGGGAGGTGCCTCACATCCGCACAGACGGGCCTGGTGCTGACAGGGAGGTTTATCCCGTGGTTGAGCAGGGATGAAATGTTTGCATCCCACTCGCTCTGGGCTTGTCGTGGCCCCCCGCGGGATGTCCCACCCTTCCGGGGACCTGTCCCACCCCTCTGGGGAGCTGTCCCACCCCTCTGGGGAGCTGTCCCACCCCGTGCTCACCCTCTGTCCCCCCCGCAGGACTGCCAGGAGCTGACGGACGTGGAACGGGCCATCGAGACCGTCATCAGCCAGTTCCACTGCTACGCCGTGAAGGGGCAGAAGGAGTACCTGACCCCCAACGAGATGCAGGAGCTGGTGGTGCAGAAGCTGCCGCACCTGGGCAAGGTGGGGCTGGGCAGGAGGAGCTGGGGGGGCCCTGGCTGCTGGTGGGACGGCGCCATCACCCCGATGTTCTCTCTGCAGTGCGTGGGACCCCTGGAAGAGAAGATCGAGTGCATGGGAGACCCTAACGAGGCCAAGCTGGAGTTCGGAGAGTACTGGGACATGATGGGGGATGCGGCCAAGGGCTGCCGGAGGAAGTAGAGGGTGGTGG
>NC_052040.1:590838-611288 GCF_015832195.1 Motacilla alba alba | reverse complement strand
GTCGTTTGTCCCTCGAAGGGGACGCTCCGTGGAGGATCGAATTTGGGGTGCTCCGTTCCCCGTGGGGGTGGGACAGCGGCAACCCCCCCTGTCCTGGCTGATGCCAGCTGTGCCACCCTTGTCCCCAGTGTCACCTTGTGCTGAGGAAAACGGGCCCAGCTCAGCCCCCGGATTGGGGTCAGCACCGCGGGTCTGGGGGTACCGGGGTGCCCCAAAAAGATGGGATGGGGCAGTGACACTTTGGGGGGCCTGGGGACCCAGGGGACAGTGCCAGGGCTGCGAGGGGAGCCTGGCACCCTGCACCTCCCGCTGATTAACACGGCTCGTTAATGGATCACGCAGCTCATTGACAACGGGATCGCACAGCCCGTTAATGGGATCACACCATTAATGGGATCTCACAGCTCACTCAATGGGATCACAGAGCTCATTAATGGGATCTCAGAGCTCACTCAATTAGATCACAGATCTCACTCAATGGGATCACAGAGCTCATTAATGGGATCTCACAGCTCACTCAATAGGATCACAGAGCTCATTAATGGGATCTCACAGCTCACTCAATGGGATCACACAGCTCATTAATGGGATCACAGAGCTCACTCAATGGGATCACACAGCTCATTAATGGGATCACACAGCTCACTCAATGGGATCACAGAGCTCATTAATGGGATCACACAGCTCACTCATTAATAGGATCACACAGCTCATTAATGGGATCTCACAGCTCACTCAAATAGGATCACAGAGCTCATTAATGGGATCTCACAGCTCACTCAATGGGATCACAGAGCTCATTAATGGGATCTCACAGCTCACTCAATGGGATCACACAGCTCATTAATGGGATCTCACAGCTCACTCAATGGGATCACAGAGCTCACTCATTAATGGGATCATACAGCTCACTCATTAATGGGATCATACAGCTCACTCATTAATGGGATCTCACAGCTCACCCATTAGTGGGCTCACAGAACTCATTAACGGGATCACAGAGCTCATTAACGGGATCACAGAGCTCATTAATGGGATCATACAGCTCGTTAGCCAAAAATGAGGCGCGGGCGAAACCCGTGTGGGAGCAGCTGGGCGGGCGGGGGGCCGGGGGCTGCCGCGGGGGCAGTGCCACCCTCCCGGGCTATAAATGCCCGCCGTGCCCCGGCGCCTCATCCCGACTCGCCGAGGATCTGATCCGCACCGAACCGGTGAGTCCCCGCTCCCCTTCCCCCCAAATCCCCCTGAGCACCCCAAAATCTGCCCGGGGGACCCCCAAAGGCTGATGGCAGCCCGCGATGTGTGTCCCCAGGCTGGCCATGGCGTGTCCCCTGGAGCAGGCGATGGCCCTCATGGTCACCACCTTCCACAAGTACTCGGCCAAGGAGGGCGACAAGTACAAGCTCAGCAAGGCGGAGCTCAAGGAGCTGCTCAACAAGGAGCTCCCCGTCTTCGGCAGCGTGAGTGGCCGTGGGGACATCCTCGGCTGTCCCTGGGGGGTGCAGGGGCAGGGATGGACCAGCCCCGGGTCTTTCTCCCGGGGCTTTCTTTCTCCTGGGCCAGGGGGGTCTCTGAAATCCTGATGGATCCATCCCTCATGCTCCGGGAAAAGCCCTGGAGAAGAGGAGGGATGAGGCCTGGAGAGGCTCATCCCCAAAGGAAATTTGGCTTTTTTTTAAACCCACAGAAATATTTTGTTTGGCAAAGAAAATCACGCTCTGATTTCCATTTTTTTTTCATCATTTCTTTTTTTAACCCTCACTTCCCTTTCTTGGCTTGTGGTTTCAACCGGGAGGCGATTTCTAATTTTTTTTGTTGGTTTCTTTTTGCCAAATTCTTCCACATCCGGAAGGCATTTTGGTAATTCGGGCACTGCCCAGCTCAGCCCCCTGCAGCTGCCAAGGCCCAAAATCCCTCCCTGAGGCACAGGAGGGCAGCGGGGTGGGAAGGGGCAGCTCCTCCCCCGAACCAAGACCCAAAACCCTCTCCCCCGGCAGAAACAAATGGACGAGGCCGAGTTCAAGCGGCTGATGAACGACCTGGACCACAACAAGGACAGCGAGGTGGATTTCAAGGAGTACGTTTGCTTCCTGGCCTGCATCACCATGGGCTTCAACGAGTTCTTCAAGGACGACCCCAGCAAGCAGCACCGCAGGAAGTGACCCCGGAGTGACCCCCGGAGTGACCCTGGAGTGACCCTGGAGTGACCCCCGGAGTGACCCCTCGAGTGACCCCCGGAGTGACCCCCGGAGTGACCCCTCCCCGTGCCCATCCCAGCCCTGAGTGGCTTTCAATAAAAGCTTTTCCCTGATCCTGCCTGAGTTCTGGGGTTCTGTTCATTTTTCCTCCAGTCCCGGCTCAGTTCTGGGGTTCTGTTCAGGTTCTGCCCCAATCCCGGCTCAGTTCTGGGGCTCTGTTCAGGCTCTCCCCAATCCCAGCCCAGTCCTGGGGTTCTGTTCAGGTTTTCTCCAATCCCAGCTCAGTTCTGGGGTTCTGTTCAGGTTCTGCCCCAATCCCAGCTCAGTTCTGGGGTTCTGTTCAGGTTCTCCCCAATCCCAGCTCAGTTCTGGGGCTCTGTTCAGGTTCTCCCCAATCCCAGCTCAGTTCTGGGGTTCTGTTCAGGTTCTCCCCAATCCCAGCTCAGTTCTGGGGTTCTGTTCAGGTTTTCTCCAATCCTGGCTCAGTTCTGGGGTTCTGTTCAGGCTCTCCCCAATCCTGGCCATGCTCCAGGGTTCTGTTCAGGTTCTCCCCAATCCCGGCTCAGTTCTGGGGTTCTGTTCAGGTTCTGCCCCAATCCCAGCTCAGTTCTGGGGTTCTGTTCAGGCTCTCCCCAATCCCGGCTCAGTTCTGGGGTTCTGTTCAGGCTCTCCCCAATCCCAGCTCAGTTCTGGGGTTCTGTTCGGGCTCTCCCCAATCCCAGCTCAGTTTTGGGGTTCTGTTCAGGTTCTCCCCAATCCCAGCTCAGTTTCGGGGTTCTGTTCAGGCTCTCCCCAATCCCAGCTCAGTTTCGGGGTTCTGTTCGGGCTCTCCCCAATCCTGGCCATGCTCCGTGGCCACCAGCAGCAGGCTCAGGGTGACTCACACCTTCCTCCAGCTCCGTGGGATTTTCCACGGCGTGGCTCAGCCCCGGGAGGTTTTTTTTTGGGGAGAAATTTGAGCAAAAACAACTTTTGGATGTCCCCCAGAACGTTCTGGCTGGCTCGGGGAGGGTTCAGCAGTGGTGCCCCGGGTGCCACCAGGGTTGGGGACACACCGAGCCTGGGCAGGGCACAACAACCAGAGCGTTGTGGCCACAATCCCTGGCACGGGGCTGGCATTTGGCAGTCACGGGACTCCCCCGCCCCCAGCAGCTCCGGGCACGTCGGGGCTGGTTTGGGAAAGGTCCCTCAACTGCTCTCCGGCTTTCCAGAGAAATAATCCCGGCTGTAAAAACCCCCAGAAAGCCCCACAGAGCCTGGCCCCAAAGCCCCCAGGTCGTCCCCAAGCCCCCAGGTCCCTTCCAGGAGCACCAAACTTTCCCCTGGCCCTTCTCAGCCCCTTTATAAAGAACCGCCCCAGAGCTTCTGCCCCTCCCAGCGGTTCCCCCAAATTCCCCCTCGCTGTTGGGGTGACGAGGCTCAGCCTCGGGGGGTTTTTCTGCCCAAATGTAAAACCCCCCCCGAGCTGGGGTTTGGTGAATTTCCCACCCTGAGCATCGGAGCAGCCGCGGGTTCGGCCCCGTTTTTGTCCCTCTGCCCAGCTGGGGGACGCTCGGGGGAGTTGCCAGGGCTGGGGGTCGGGCAGTACCGGTTCCCGGTGCTCCCGGTGCTCCCGGACACGTGTCCGGTCCACGCAGCCCCGGGAGCAGCTCCGTTACACAACGGGGCCGCCCTCGCCGTTAGGAAACACAAATCGCTGCCAAAAGGGAAAAAAACCCTCGGCCCAAGCCCGGCTCGACACCACCCCCGCGGCCAAACCCCGCCGGCTCCCGGCAGAACCTCGGGATGCTGCCGGGAGCACCGGGGGGACGCGGTGCCCACCGGACACCCTGAACCCCGAGGGGCTCTCCCGGGTGGTCCCTGGGCAGCCCCAGGGGCACGTTTTGCTCCTCCTCAGCCAAACCAGCTCCCATGGCAGGGGGGAGCTGCCGGGGTTTCCTTTCTCCTCCTTTTCTCCTTTTCCAGCCGTGTCCGGGCGGGCTCGGGAGCGTCGCTGCCTCCCCGGCCGGGTGTGGCCCAGGCGCGGCTATAAATGCCAGGGCCTGAGGCTGGCTCCCCTTCCGCCCTGCCCGTCCTCCCGTGTCCCTCCTGAGCTCTCGGTGAGTTGCTTTCCCCCCTCCCTTCCCCCTCCAGATGCTCTCCAGATGTTGCCGAGACCCCCCTGGCAGCGAGTCCCGGCAGTTTCCTGCTGCAGGTGCCGAGCTGGGAATGCGGATTTCACCCAGGGAGGGCTGGAAAAGCCCCCAAACCCCTTCCCTGCCCCGTTTTCCTCCTCTCTTGGGGTTGCCCAGCCCGGCCGGGGTGGAGCCAGGAGGGAACGGAGCATCCCGGGTCGTGCCGGGCCTGGCAGGAGCCGCTCCCCGGGCACGGGGGTGCCAGGGATGCCCAACTCCTCTGTCCCCTCCCCGTGTCCCCAGGCTTGCCGCTGTCCCCATGGCGTGTCCCCTGGAGCAGGCGCTGGCCGTGGTGGTCGCCACCTTCCACAAGTACTCGGGCAACGAGGGCGACAAGTACAAGCTCAACAAAGCCGAGCTTAAGGAGCTGCTCACCAAGGAGCTGCCGAGCTTCAGCGTGAGTGCCGGGGGACTCCGGGCTTCGGGGACGTGCAAAGCCCGATTTTAACCCCTCCTTTTCCCCCTCCCCGGGCAGAAACAAACCAGCGAGGCGAGTTTACAGAAGCTGATGAGCAACCTGGACTGCAACAGCGACAACGAGGTGGATTTCCAGGAGTACGTGACCTTCCTGGCCTGCATGGCCATGATGTGCAACGACTTCTTCCAGGACCTCCCGGACAAGATGCCACGCAGGAAGTGAGGGCAGGGCCCGGCCCAGCCCCCGGGACCCTCCTGTTGTGCTGCCGATGCCATTTCAATAAATCTTGATTTAAACGAAGCGTTTTTGCCCCCCCGAGGGTCTCTCTGCCCGGGCTGGGGGAAGCTGGGGGTGATGCCAGGCTGGCTCTGGTTCTGGTTTTGCCTCTCCCCGGGGTGGATGCTGCGTCCCCCGAGGCCTCGGGAACCTCCCCCAGAGCCGCTCCCAGGCTGGCTCTGCCTCTGGTTCTGCCCGGGGTGGATGCTGCGCTCCCCGAGGCCTCGTAAACCTCCCCCGGGGCCGCTCCCCGGCAGCCACGTCGGGCTGAGTCAGCCCTGCCCGGCCGCTCCTTCCCGGGAGCCGCTCACACCCCGCGGGGATGCGGGAACAGCTCCGAGCTGGAATTCTGCCGGCTCGGGGTCTGTCCCTCACCTGCCGCCCGGAGGATGTCGCCATTGTCCCCTCTCCACGCCCGCTGCCGCGGGGTTTCGGCCGCGTTCCTGCCCGGGGTGCGGCTGTGCGGAGCAGCCGCTTCCCGGTGCTCCGGGCCAGCCCATCCCGATCCGTTCCTCCCACGGTGCCCTTTTCCCCTCGCGATGAAAAGCTTTGTCACGCTGCAGGCTCCAGATGTGCCACACGCCCCTTCCAGATGTGGCTGTGCCCCCTCCAGCACCTTCCTGCTCAGCTCCGGGATGCCACAAAGGGACAGGAGGAGAGGGGATGGCCTCAGGCTGTGCCGGGGGGGCTCATGGGGTGGAATTTCCTCCTGGAAAGGGTGGCCAGGCCTTGGCAGGGCTGCCCAGGGAGGGTTGGAGTGGCCATCCCTGAGGAACACCTGGATGTTGGGCTGGGTGAGCAGGTGGGGGTCGGGCACAGCTTGGACGTGGTGATCTTGGAGCTTTTCCAACCTCCGGGATCCTGGGAGTCTAAGATCTAGGGAAAAAAAGATTTAGGGGAAAAAAAGTCGCCATCTCTCCAGAGTCAGTGAACCCCCAGAGAACAGGGCTGCACTGCCCCTGGCCCCCCCGGGCAGGTGAGAGGGAACCCCAAAATCCCACAGCTCACCTGTGGCCATCTGAAGGTGGGATGATGCTGCCCACAGGGATCCACCCTGAATCCATCCCCCTCACAGGGATCCCCATTAATCCATCCCCCTCACAGGGATCCCCATTAATCCATCTCCCTGTCAGGGATCACCCTGAATCCAACCCCCTCACAGAGATCCATCCAGAATCCATCTCCCTCACAGAGATCCACCCTAAATCCACCCCCCTGTCAGGGATCCACCCTGGATCAATCCCCCTCTGTCAGGGATCCACCCTAAATTCATCCCCCCTGTCAGGGATCCACCCTGAATCACTCATCTGTCCTTGTCCCCCTCCTGTCCCCATGGCTCTCACCTGTCCTTGTCCCCCTCCTGTCCCCATGGCACACAGGTGACTTTGTTCCCCTTGCCAGGTGGCCCAGCCATGTCCTCTCTGGTCCCCATGGCACACAGGTGTCCTTGTCCCACTCCTGTCCCCATGGCACTCACCTGTCCTTGTCCCGGTCCCCACTTGGCCCAGCCACGCCCTCTGCCATCTCCAGGCCTGTCCCAACCCATGTCCCTGCCGGGTCACCCGTGTCCCTCTGCCCAGCCCACGCGTGTCCCCTTCCCGTTGAGGACGCGCCCGTCCCCATCCCAAACCCCGTCCCTTTGTCTCCGTCTTTTGCAATTTTGGGTTTTTCTGGCAGCGGTTCCTGGGATCAGGAGCCTGGCGGGAGGTGTTTCACCACCGCCGTCATTGTCACTTCCCAAAAGCCTTCGTGACCAGTGCGGGGCCGGACTCGCGTGGAGGCTCCTCACCACCCCCCTCCAGACACTTGGGGTTCTGCAGCTCATTCCGGGCACTGGGAATGCTGGGGGGGCTCCACTGGGAGCACTGGGGGGTCCCAAACCTGGGGGACAGCTGGGGGTGGGCAGCATTTGCTGATGCCCTGGGTAATCCTCGGGCAGCAATTCCAGCTGCCAGGAAGTGCCACCTCCCAGGATGGGCTGGCAGAGTTCCACACAGCAGGATTGTCCCCTGGATCCAGGGGGATGTCCTCGAGGAGGGGTGGGATGTGCTGGCCACCCCTGGCACCTGTCAGCGGGAAGTGAATTGGTGGAGAATTTTCGAAGCCTGACGAAATGAAATTGAGGTTTTTCAAAGGCCTCTCAATTGCCCCATCTGTGAAAAGGCTCAATCCAACTCCTGTCCAGCAAAACAGGACTGTTTGGTGACTCCTGTCACCAAAACCATCGGTGACAAACCATGGGTAAAACCAGTGTCAGCTGGAGACCCCCACCCAGAGAAGTTCCTCTTCCATCATCTCCACCAAACACTTGGGAACATTCCAGAAAATTCCTGCACCATCGCTGACCCCCGATGTCATTTTTGGCGTTTCCTTGTTTTGCTTGACGAGTTTGGGGCTTCCCCTCCCTGGATAACAGTTCCTGGAAGGGGTGATGAGCCCGAAATCCTCCCCTGGGCGTGCTGCGCTGCCTTGCACAACTCCCGGGGTTCCTGCCCTGCCGGGAGCCGAGGCTGGCACGGCCGGCAGTGCCGGCAGGGTATAAAAGGTGCCATCCCCAGCTCAGCACCACTGATCCTCCTGCTCCTCCCTCTGCAGAGCCCAGACCTCCTCCAAGGTGAGCAGCTCCTTCCTGACGAGCGGTCGGTCCCCGGGCTGGGGTTCCCTTCGATGTTTTGCCGTTTGTCCCTTCCCAGCAGGATGAAAACCGACCTGGAGCTGGCGCTGGAATGCGCCGTCAACGTCTACCACCGGTACGCGGCGCGGCGCCCCGTGGACGACTACCTGAGCAAGGAGGAGTTCTCCAGGCTGCTCAAGGAGACGGCCGAGCCTTTCCTGAAGAACACGGTGCCGGTGAGAGCCCGAGCCGTGGGGTGGGATGGGGTTGATGGGATTGGATCAATGGGATGGGATGGGATCAATGGGATGGGGTGGGATGGGATTAATGGGATGGGATGGGATCAATGGGATGGGATGGGATGGGTGGGAACAGGCCTAGGAGATCCTCTCATTCTGGGGATGTTGGGCAGGGACACCTCCCGCAGCATTGGGGCGCTCAGAGCTCATCCTTGGGCACTTCCAGGGATCCTTGGGGATGGGGGTGGTTCACAGAATTCACAGAATCACTGGGTTGGAGGAGACCTTCAAGATCATAAATTCCAACCCAGCCCCAACCCCTCAGCTGAACCACGGCACCCAGTGCCACATCCAGTCTTGTTTAAACACATCCAGGGATGGCGACTCCACCACCTCTCCCGGGCAGATCATTCCAGAACTTTCTCTTGGGAGCTTCCCAAAGGGAGGGAGGGTTTTTTGGGGTTCAGCCCTTGCTGGGTAAGGCTGAGTGACCCCGAGCTAACTCTGCTCCCCCACAGCCCAAAACGACCATGGATAGCTACATCGGGCAGCTCTTCACCAAAGCCGACGCCAACCACGACGGCCGCCTCAAGTTCACCGAGTTCCTGACCACGCTGAGCCTCGTGGCCATCGATGCCCACAACAGGTCCCACGAGGGCCCTGGTGGTGACCATGGCCACGGCCACGACCACGGGCACGGCCACGACCACGGGCACGGGCACAGCCACCGTCACTGAAACGGAACCACCTCCCACGGTGGCCGAGCTACGGGACTCTGCGTCCCCACAGGAGCCTCAGCCCTGGAACCAAACCTTTGTCACCTGCTTCTACTTCGTGGCATTGAAATAAAATCCCTTCTTTGAGCACCAAACCCATCCGTGTTCCGTGTCCTGGGGTCTGTGGGGAGGGGGTGAGGCCCACCCAGCCTGTGATTAAACCCAGATTGAATGGGAAAAGCAACAGGAAGGGGACAGTGGCATGGGGGGACCTTGTTCTGGGCAGAGCGGGGGCCTGGACAAGGTTTTGGGGGGTCCCCAGTGGGCAGCACAGGGCTCCTGGTGGGTGCCAGATCTGAGGGTGAAGCCCTAGGAAGTGCCAGAAGTAAAACACGGCTGGGGGGGATCCTTCCCCAGGTCTCTGCCAAGACTCAGACCTGGAACTGGGGGGTGCCACATCCTGGGGGTGCCGCATCCCAGAGATGCCAGATCCCAAAGGTGCCACATCCCAGGGGCGCTGCATTCCAGGGGTGCCACTTCCCAGGCGTGTGTGAGATGTTTTTGTGACCCCAAAACAACCCAGCAGAGCAAAGAGTGAGGCCGAGGGGCTCTGGGGGCTCCATCCTGGGAGCTGAGCTGCTCAGAGGAACGGCCGCCCTGCAGAATGAGTCAAACCGTTCATGGTTTGGGACACATCCCCCAGGTCACCACACACCTAAAAGCCACTGTGGGTTCGTGGGGGCTGAAACAAGAGGGGAGAAGAGCTCCAGGACCTGTCAGTGAGGCGACACTGAGTGGGGAACCCCCAGGCTGAGGAGGCTCCAACATCAGCCCAAACCAGGGCTTGTCCCGGGTGAAACCAGCGGGGTTTGGGTGGTACCTCGGTGACACAGGACAGCTCTGAATGTGGGCAGCCTCCCTCGAGGCAAATGTCACTCACTGCCACCCCCGTGTCACTCGGGCATCACTGCCCTTGCAGGGCTGGGCATTGCAAGCTGCTCCCCCACAGGTTTTAGGGAAAAACTGGGAAAATTGGGAAAGGGGCCACGTGTGGGAGCTGCGCAAGAGCACCAGAGGATTTCCCTGCCAGCAGGGGGACGAGGGTGCAATTTGGGATGGGGGACACTTCAGTTTGGGATGGGGGACACTCCAGTTTGGGATCCCAATTTGGGGTGGGTGACACTCCAGTTTGGGATGGGTGACACTCCAGTTTGGGATGGGTCACATTGCAATTTGGGATCAGTGACACTTCAAATTAGGATCCCAATTTGGGGTGGGTGACACTCCAATTTGGGATCAGTGACACTCCAATTTGGGAGCCCAGTTTGGGATAGGTGACGCTCCACTTTGGGATGGGTGACACTCCAATTTGACATCCCAGTTTGGGATGGGTGCCAGTCTGCAAGGAGCGGGTCCGGGAAACAAAAGGAACAATGCAGTGAGTCAGGGATACCGGAATAAATCCGTGCAATGCCCTGGGGACACAGGAGCATCCTCAAACAGGAACAGGCACCCCTGGTTTGGCTGGTCCTTCCCTCTTCCTCCTACCCATTGTCTGATTTTTAAACCTTCTCATTGTCTGATTTTAAGTCTTCTAATTGTCTGATTTTAAATCTTCTAATTGTCTGATTTTAAATCTTCTCATTGTTTGCTAGCCCTTGTCCCTGACACGGGTGACACAGAGGTGACAATTGCAAAACATGTGGCATTTCCTGCACCAGCCAGAAAAGACCCTGGCCTTGGGTTTTCTCCTGGTTTTGTGCCCAGTTTCCTCTAGAAAAATCTCTGGAGCGAGAACCAAGTTCAAGTAGAAAACAACGGAAAATATTCTGGAAAACAAGTTATAAAACACAGATGCTGCTTTGTCTTGGGCAGTGTCCAGCCAGTTGGAGTTATAGAAAACAGGAATCGCATTAAAAACTCACCCAGGGGACAAAGTTCTCCCTGTTTCCATGTGGAACAGCCCAGTTTGCTCCTACAGCAGAAGGAAAATGTGCAAATTTTTCGTCGTGTTGCAAAACTCCCCAAGTTTTAGCAACTTCTGCCCGAACGGCCTTGCCCTCGACATCGAGGTGTGACCAAGCCGGGGTTTTTCCCCTCCCTGAGCCCTGTCAGAGGTGATGGAGGGGCCAAGGACAACATTTCCAAAGCCTGGTGGGTGCAACCAGGAACTTGAGCGGAGGAATGAGGCCGGGAGGGGCTCGGGGTTCCCACCTGGCAATTTCCAGGTGCGGGAAATGTGAACTCAAGCCGATGCTTGTGGCAGGTGTGTCACCACTCTGATGAAAGAGGACCTCAGACAGGTATAAAAGGGCTGCTCCAGGCTCCTGGGTCACACTGACGGATCCATCCCCTGCAAACCCTCCTCGGAGACCAGGGTGAGTAGGACAAGGATGGTCCTTGCAGGGAAAAGGATGAGAGAGAAGCAATTTGGGGTCCATCAGCCCAGGGCGTTGGGTTCTCCTCGGGGTAGAGCAGGAGGTTGGTTTGCGTTGGAAAATGGGGACAAATTAATGGGGTTTTGGTGCCATCTTTGGTGGAGGCACCACTAATTCTGTGTCCTCTGCCCTAAACGCCCTTGCTGGCCTGACCTTGCTTCCCTCACCTGAAAAATGTCCCCAGGTGTGTTGGAACAAGCTGCTTCCCTGGCAAAGCCAAACTGGAGCCATAACCCATCAATATCCCCAAATCCCCTCATTTTCTCCTCCACTCCAAGGAGCTGCAGGTGCCCTCAGGCTCAGGTGCATCTCCCGCTGATTTTTGGCTCCTCTCACCTTTGAGGTTTGTCCCCAACCCCTGCAGGTCCCTCCAGAGCTCAGCTATGTCCACCAGCACCCACAGCCACGCCGGGAGCCAGCAGTTCCCAGGGAATTGCACCCTGGAGAAGGCCCTGCAGACCGTGGTGGACATGTTCCACCAGTACAGCATCCGCCAGGGCGAGATCGACCTCCTGAGCCTCGAAGACTTCAAGACGCTGCTGAAGGAGCAGGCGCCATCCTTCCTGGGGACCTGCGTGAGTGCCCGAGGGACAGAGCCACAAGGAAGGGGCTCAGGAGCCCCTGGTGGATGGGGGGTTTCTGTCACACCCAGTTTGGGGCCACCCCTGCTCTTCCTCCTGCCGTGCGTGGTGGTGGGAAGTGAATCAGACCCAGTCCAAATTGTAATTTGAAATTCGTCTGGTTTTTGCAATGCCCAATCGAAAGATTCTCTTCTCAGTGGCAGATAAATTGTGAAATCTCTGCCTGCCGCTGTCAGCAATCTCACTCTGGCTCGGATCACGACCTGAGCTGTGCTTTCTCATGTTGTAAAAATTGGTTTTGGAGACCTGTAGGATGAGAAAATCCATTTGATTATCAACAGAGGATCCCTGTTTGAGGCGTCCCATTGAAATCTGAGACCATGTAATTGCATTTTTCCTCCTAACACTGCAAGGAGAAGTGGCTGTGACATGGATGTGCTTGTCTTTGTTGAAGGGCCTCACCAACCTTCTCAAGGGCTTCTTGGGCCTCAGCTGTGAGGGTTCTGGGACATCTAATGCTGCAGTCTCCTCTCAATAAGTTGGTGCAAGTTCATCGTTGGTGATTCCTAAAATTTTCCTTACCCCAAAATTGACCTTATCCAATGGATTTCTCCTAAAAGCTGCTTTGTCCCCAGCCACAAGGCTTTGGGACAAAATCCTGTCCCCTCTGGGGTTTAATTTGGGGCTAAGGGCGAGGCAGGGGAGGGTTGGGACATCCTGCAGCTTCCAAACCCTTCCCAGGGCAGGGACAGATCCACCCAGCTCCGGGGGTGGAGCCGGGGCAGGGACATGACCCTCCTTGTGTCCCCAAATTCAGGACAGGAACCGGGCTGGCTACTTGGAGAAGCTCTTCCAGGAGACCGACCTGAACAAGGACAAGGAGATGAGCTTTGAGGAGTTCACCATCGTGCTGAGCAAGCTGGCCGACGACGCCCACCGCATCAGCCACGGCTCCGAGCGCTGCGGGCCCGACCGGGACTGAGCCTGCCGTGGGGAATGGGAGAGGGGAGCTTTGGGAATTGGGCTCTGGCTGCTCCCTGCCTGCCTGGAGCAGCCCCGTGGCACAATAAAGCATCACTTGAAGTCCTCTGAGCCTTTCTGGTCTCCTCGTCCGTCGTGGCGGTGGGAGGAGGGACGGAGAAGGGTGGGTGGGGTCATCTGCAGCGATGGTTTTGCCAAAAAAATCCTCATGAAGCAAAATGTTCCCAGTGCCCAAAATCCTCTGGTTTGGGATATTGGGATTCCAGGATAGGTTAATGATGATTTTCTGCTGTTCTGGGAGCGACGCCGTGTCCAGACACTTCCCTATCCCAACCCTGCAACACCCAAACACCCAAAACCCCAAATCCTGCATCTCAGGCACTGGGAATGCTCTGCTTGATGATGATTTGGGATTTGGGGAGGTGGGGTATTGGGGTGTTGGGATATGGACCCCCGGGGGACAAAGCTGCTGCTTCCTCTCCCCACACCAGCCACTGTCCTGCCCCTAAAAGTGAATTTTGAAATAATTTTGCAACTCTTTGCAACCTCGGGGTGTCCCTGAAGGTCCTCGGGCACCTCCCAGCAGATCCTGGGCTGCTACTGCTCCGGTTCATGGGTCCCTGGCCGAGCCTGGGCCTTGGGGACAGCTGGACAGGGAGGTTCCCCTGTAAGGACACTTGCAGAGCCACCAAAGCAGTGCCAGCACCTGTCCCTGTGACCCTCAGCACTGCCCCTTGTCCCTGGGCACCTCAGAACCTGCACTGACCACTCACACCTGGAGGTCACCCCTGGCTCAGGCCACCTTGAACCCCCCGTCCCCCATCCTCGCCCCCCTGGCAGCTCCAGGGTGATCAAAGCGACCCAAGGAAGTTTCCTGAAATTGCACCAAAACTCCGCAACGTCCCCGGACACCCCGTTGTGAAACGTCCCCGACGTCCCCGGATGTCCGGAGCAGCAGAACCTGCCTGCTGTGAAAGCTGAGCACCCCAGCAGCCAGGGCTGGGGGCTGAGGACGGAATCCTGGGGTCCTTTCACTTGGGAAAGACCTCCAAGATAGAGTCCAACCTGTGACCTGTCCCCACCTGGTCACCCAGACCAATGTCCAACCTGTGACCTGACCCCACCTGGTCACCAATGTCCAGCCTGCGACCTGTCCCCACACAGACCAATGTCCAACCTGTGACCTGTCCCCACCTGGTCACTCAGACCAATGTCCAGCCTGTGACCTGTCCCCACCTGGTCACCCAGACCTGTCCAGCCCTTCCTTGGACACCTCCAGGGATGGGGACTCCAAACCTCTGTGGCCTGGTCGCCCTTTCCAGGAGGAGATTCCTGCTGGAAGGAGCTCCTGAACTCACCCCAGGCCTTGTTTTGGCCTCCAAAACAAAGAGGATAAAGACCAACCCAAGACCAACCCGAGCTGGGCAGGTCAAACAAACCCCAGACGCGTGTGCTGAGTCAGCAGGCAGCTGATTTTGATGAGGAAACCCTGGAAAATCTTGTTTTGCTCCCAAACTTGGCAGCTCGGAGCTGCCAGGCCTGCGCTGGGCCTGTGCCACGCCGAGAAACAACAGCACAAAAAATAAGCCACAAATCCAGGACAAAAGCGAAATCAAAATGCACCTTTCAGCCACACCTGGGCTCTGCAGCTCAGGGCACACCTGGGGTGGGGAGGAGCCACCCTTGGCACGGGTGGAACGGAGCTCCTGGAGCTGTGCCAGGCCGGGAACACGCCCGGATCATCTTTTGTGGACAGCTGGTTGCTGCAGGCTGGGGACGGTCCTGGTGCCACCTGTGCCCCGTGTGACACAGCCAGCCCTGCCAGGAGTGGGTGGCACTCGGTGTTCTGCTCTGGAGAGGGGTCAAAGGTTGGGCTTGGTGATTTTTTTGAGGTTTTTTCCAAGCTGCAGGACACTGGGATGCACCAGGGGTGGGGACATTTTGGGGACGAGCGCCGTGGATGCCCTTCACCCCCTGGCATCAGCAAACAGCCCTGGAAAGGAGGAAAATGTGGGAAAATCCCAAACGTGGAGAAATCCCAAGGGAAGGGGCTTTTGCCAAGAGCTGGTGGCGAATCCCAGCAGGTGAGGGGACAGGGCCACCCCCACCTGAGCTGGTGACACCCTGAGCTTGCGGGAAAAGCCACAGAGCCCCTTTTGGGGAACTTCCCGGAGCCTTGAGCAATGCCTGGGGCGTTGTGGGGACAGCCAGGAACGGGATGGGGACATTTCACAATGGGGATGCTTCATGGCTGGGCTATAAGAGACACCGGGGTGGCACTGGCCCCATACCCGCCCCAGGGGACCTCGCTGTCGTGACAAGATGAGCAAGGCAAGTGCAGGGGGGCAATTTGGGGTGTCCGTGCTCTTTTCCAGGTCTTCTGAGATGTGAGGATCCTCAGGGAGCTTCTCTTCATCTCAACCCAGGTCCTGGCTGAGCAAAACCATCTCCACAGCCTGTGAGGAGTGAAGTTTCCTCCTGGAAGAGGTTCCCGGCCACCAAAGAGGCTCCTGAACAGCAGATCTCATGCTCTGTGTGCCCACAGAGGGTTTTTGGGGTGTTGTCACCTTCTCTGTGTCCCCACACAGGGTTTTGGGGTGTTGTCAGCTGCCTGGTGTCCCCACGGAGGGTTTTTGGGGTGTTGTCACCTGCTCTGGTTGGTTTATCAGCAGAGCCAGGCTTAGACCAGGCCCATTTTGGGGTCAAATCAGCTCTGAGCTGTCATCTGCAGGGCACAGAGGCTGCGAGGTCCTTCAGCCTCCTTGAAGAAAACTCCAACAGCTCCAGAAAGGACCATTCCTCCCCAGATTTTCCCGGATCCAGCCGAGTTGTCCCAGGTTTTCCTGGCTATTGGGGGTGACCATTTCTCCTGCAGGCCCAGCAGAGCCAAGAGCCGCTGTCGGAGCTGGAGAAGGCCATGGACGTCATCATCGACGTCTTCCACCAGTACTCGCGCCGCGAGGGCGACAGGGACACCCTGACCAAGAAGGAGCTCAAGATGATGATTGACAAGCAGCTGGCAAATTACCTGAAGGTGAGGGGCTGGGTTTCAGTGCCTGGACTGTCCCCCGGGTTTGGGTTCATCCCCTTCCTGCTCTGCTCTCCTGCCCAACCACCCCAAACGTTCTCCATGAAGGAACCCCCACAGCTCTCATCCCCTTCTCTGCAAAAATCAGCCCAAAATCTCCTTTTCCACCTGGAAGCCACACCACCAACTCCCCCAAACCCTATTTTTTTTGTTTGGAACTTACCTTCCTAAAGCCAAACGAAAGTTTTTTCCACCCAAGGATAAAACAATGAGATTTTGCCCTCACTTTGTCCCCTCCTCCTCCTTCACAGCACGTGAAGAACAAGGCCACCATCGACCAGATCATGAAGGACCTGGACGTCAACAAGGATGCCCAGATCAACTTTGGGGAGATGATGCTGCTGGTCACCCGTGTCACCTGCGCCACCCACGAGCACCTGCACGAGGTGGAGGACCACCAGCACCACCACCAGCACCAGCATCACCACTGAGGCAGCCCCTGCGAGCAATCCTGGAGCTTGGAGAAGGCTCCAGAGCTGAATTCAGCCTTCAAGCCCTCCCTCCCTCCTCCTCTTCCTCCTGGTGCCACGGTTTTGCTGCCAAATAAAGATTTCCAAAGCTCTCCTGCGTCTCTGTGGGTTTTCCTGGGCTTTTCTCTCCTCTCCTCTCCTGAATCCACCTTTGGGACAGGTTGCAGCTTCCCAGGGGAGGAGTGGGTGCCTGGGAATTTGGGATTCTCCATTTCCAACTGGAAAAAAACCAAATTTTTTTGGCCTGGACACTCTGCACAAGGCCGGGCTGTGGTGGTGGGCAGGAGCTGAGCACTATTTTCTGCAGGAAAACCCTTTTTGGGACATTTTTGCTCCACAGATGGTGGTGGACACATTAAATTTTGGGCTTAAAAACACGTTCTTTGTGGACAAGAAGGTGAAACAACCCCAACCCCTCACTCAGATCACCCCAAACTTGTCCCAGAAAGGTTAATTAGTTAATTAGTTAATTCTCTGTCCAGAGGGAAAAGCTGGCTGGGAGCATTGGCGGAGGTTCCGAAAGCCATTTTTGGGGCAGGAGAAGCAGCAGAGCTGATTTCCCAAGGGTGACTCAAAGCCCTGAAACCACTCAATTCTGCAAGGAACCTTCCAGAAACTTCCCAAAAGCAGCAGAGCTGAAGCAAGACCCAATTAACACAAGACCAAATTAACACAAGACCTCCCCGGGTTTGCTTCACCCCCAGGTTGCTTCAGTTTCCTCTGGGGTCAGTTTTGACACCCAAAATGTCAAATTCCTCCTGACAGGGTCAAAGCTGCTGCAGGAGCAGCTCGGCACCCTAAAAAATGAGGTGGTTTAAAATGTTTATTTGGAATTTTTTTAAAGTATATTTTTTTAAATTCAGTTTGATTTTTTATTTTAAAAATTGAATTTTGGAATTTATAATTTATTATATTTTTATTTATTTTTTATTTTTTACTTTTGAAGTGTTATTTTATATTTAGTTTATCAATTTAAAAGTTATTTTAAAAATTTTTAAGTCTTGCATGAAGGGTCAGACAACATAGGTGTTAAAATTTACGCTGTCATGATTAGAAGCTGACTATTTCTGAATTACAATACACAAGAAGTGTATTGGGCCTACCTGCTACTGAAAAGGCTTCTGCCCCGGAAAACAAAACCCACTATCCCACGTTCCTGGTCTCAGTTTGCACAGCTCCATGAGCACTCTCAAAGCAGCCCGAGTTGGCACAGGTGGCAGCTTGTCCCTGGGCGGCATCTTCAGATTCGCGGAAATCCAGCTGCCAGCCGGCCCCTATGGGCCCAGGGCCTGCCAGGTATTGAAAAGGCTTCTGCCCCGGAAAACAAAACTCACCAGCCCACGTTCCTGGTCTCAGTTTGCAGAGCTGCATGGGCACTCTCAAAGCAGCCCGAGTTGGCACAGGTGGCAGCTTGTCCCTGGGCGGCATCTTCAGATTCGCGGAAATCCAGCTGCCAGCCGGCCCCTATGGGCCCAGGGCCTGCCTGGTATTGAAAAGGCTTCTGCCCCGGAAAACAAAACTCACCGCCCCACGTTCCTGGTCTCAGTTTGCAGAGCTCCATGGGCACTCTCAAAGCAGCCCGAGTTGGCACAGCTGGCAGCTTGTCCCTGGGCGGCATCTTCAGATTCGCGGAAATCCAGCTGCCAGCCGGCCCCTATGGGCCCAGGGCCTACCTGCTACTGAAAAGGCTTCTGCCCCGGAAATCAAAACTCACCGCCCCACGTTCCTGGTCTCAGTTTGCAGAGCTCCATGGGCACTGTCAAAGCAGCCCGAGTTGGCACAGGTGGCAGCTTGTCCCTGGGCGGCACCTTCAGATTCGCGGAAATCCAGCTGCCAGCCGGACCACTATGGGCCCAGGGCCTACCTGCTACTGAAACGGCTTCTGCCCCGGAAAAAAAAACTCACCAGCCCACGTTCCTGGTCTCAGTTTGCAGAGCTCCATGGGCACTCTCAAAGCAGCCCGAGTTGGCACAGGTGGCAGCTTGTCCCTGGGCGGCATCTTCAGATTCGCGGAAATCCAGCTGCCAGCCGGCCCCTATGGGCCCAGGGCCTGCCAGGTATTGAAAAGGCTTCTGCCCCGGAAAACAAAACTCACCAGCCCACGTTCCTGGTCTCAGTTTGCAGAGCTGCATGGGCACTCTCAAAGCAGCCCGAGTTGGCACAGGTGGCAGCTTGTCCCTGGGCGGCATCTTCAGATTCGCGGAAATCCAGCTGCCAATGGGCCCAGGGCCTCCATTGCTGCCCCGGAGCCCCACGTTCCTGGTCTCCAGAGCTCCATGGGCCTCTCAAAGGCCCGAGTTGGCACAGGTGGCAGCTTGTCCCTGGGCGGCATAGATTCGCGGAAATGAGCCGGCCCCTATGGGCCCAGGGCCTACCTGGCTGAAAAGGCTCTGCCCCGGAAAAAAACAAAAGAGCTCATGGGCACTCTCAAAGCCCCGAGTTGGCGTGGCAGCTCCTGGTCTCAGTTTCCAGCAGAGGGCTCCAGGTGAAAAGGCAAAACTCTCAGTTTGCAGAGCATGGGCCCTCAAAGAGCCTTGGCACAGGTGGCAGCTTGTCCCTGGGCGGCATCTTCAGATTCAGAAATCCAGCTCGCGGCCCCTAAGGGCCTACCTCCAGCTGCCCCGGAGCCCACGTTCCTGGTCTCAGTTTGCCTCCATGGGCACTAAAGCAGCCCGAGTGGGCCTTGTCAGGCGCCTGCCACCTATGGGCCCAGGGCCTACTGAAAACGGCTTCTGCCCCGGAAAACAAAACTCACCAGCCCACGTTCCTGGTCTCAGTTTGCAGAGCTCCATGGGCACTCTCAAAGCAGCCCGAGTTGGCACAGGTGGCAGCTTGTCCCTGGGCGGCATCTTCAGATTCGCGGAAATCCAGCTGCCAGCCGGCCCCTATGGGCCCAGGGCCTGCCAGGTATTGAAAAGGCTTCTGCCCCGGAAAACAAAACTCACCAGCCCACGTTCCTGGTCTCAGTTTGCAGAGCTCCATGGGCACTCTCAAAGCAGCCCGAGTTGGCACAGGTGGCAGCTTGTCCCTGGGCGGCATCTTCAGATTCGCGGAAATCCAGCTGCCAGCCGGCCCCTATGGGCCCAGGGCCTGCCAGGTATTGAAAAGGCTTCTGCCCCGGAAAACAAAACTCACCGCCCCACGTTCCTGGTCTCAGTTTGCAGAGCTCCATGGGCACTCTCAAAGCAGCCCGAGTTGGCACAGGTGGCAGCTTGTCCCTGGGCGGCATCTTCAGATTCGCGGAAACTCAGCTGCCAGCCGGCCCCTATGGGCCCAGGGCCTACCTGCGACTGAAAAGGCTTCTGCCCCGGAAATCAAAACTCACCGCCCCACGTTCCTGGTCTCAGTTTGCAGAGCTCCATGGGCACTCTCAAAGCAGCCCGAGTTGGCACAGGTGGCAGCTTGTCCCTGGGCGGCATCTTCAGATTCGCGGAAATCCAGCTGCCAGCCGGCCCCTATGGGCCCAGGGCCTACCTGCTACTGAAAAGGCTTCTGCCCCGGAAATCAAAACTCACCAGCCCACGTTCCTGGTCTCAGTTTGCAGAGCTCCATGGGCACTCTCAAAGCAGCCCGAGTTGGCACAGGTGGCAGCTTGTCCCTGGGCGGCATCTTCAGATTCGCGGAAATCCAGCTGCCAGCCGGCCCCTATGGGCCCAGGGCCTACCAGGTACTGAAAAGGCTTCTGCCCCGGAAAACAAAACTCACCGCCCCACGTTCCTGGTCTCAGTTTGCAGAGCTCCATGGGCACTCTCAAAGCAGCCCGAGTTGGCACAGGTGGCAGCTTGTCCCTGGGCGGCATCTTCAGATTCGCGGAAATCCAGCTGCCAGCCGGCCCCTATGGGCCCAGGGCCTGCCAGGTACTGAAAAGGCTTCTGCCCCGGAAAACAAAACTCACCGCCCCACGTTCCTGGTCTCAGTTTGCAGAGCTGCATGGGCACTCTCAAAGCAGCCCGAGTTGGCACAGGTGGCAGCTTGTCCCTGGGCGGCATCGTCAGATTCGCGGAAATCCAGCTGCCAGCCGGCCCCTATGGGCCCAGGGCCTGCCTGGTATTGAAAAGGCTTCTGCCCCGGAAATCAAAACTCACCGCCCCACGTTCCTGGTCTCAGTTTGCAGAGCTCCATGGGCACTCTCAAAGCAGCCCGAGTTGGCACAGGTGGCAGCTTGTCCCTGGGCGGCATCTTCAGATTCGCGGAAATCCAGCTGCCAGCCGGCCCCTATGGGCCCAGGGCCTACCTGCTACTGAAAAGGCTTCTGCC
>NC_052040.1:472411-589838 GCF_015832195.1 Motacilla alba alba | reverse complement strand
AAGCAGCCCGAGTTGGCACAGGTGGCAGCTTGTCCCTGGGCGGCATCTTCAGATTCGCGGAAATCCAGCTGCCAGCCGGGCCCCAAGGGCCTAGGGCCTACCTGCTACTGAAAAGGCTTCTGCCCCGGAAATCAAAACTCACCGCCCCACGTTCCTGGTCTCAGTTTGCAGAGCTCCATGGGCACTCTCAAAGCAGCCCGAGTTGGCACAGGTGGCAGCTTGTCCCTGGGCGGCATCTTCAGATTCGTGGAAATCCAGCTGCCAGCCGGCCCCTATGGGCCCAGGGCCTACCTGCTACTGAAAAGGCTTCTGCCCCGGAAATCAAAACTCACCGCCCCACGTTCCTGGTCTCAGTTTGCAGAGCTCCATGGGCACTCTCAAAGCAGCCCGAGTTGGCACAGGTGGCAGCTTGTCCCTGGGCGGCATCTTCAGATTCGCGGAAATCCAGCTGCCAGCCGGCCCCTATGGGCCCAGGGCCTACCTGCTACTGAAAAGGCCTCTGCCCCGGAAATCAAAACTCACCGCCCCACGTTCCTGGGCTCAGTTTGCAGAGCTCCATGGGCACTCTCAAAGCAGCCCGAGTTGGCACAGCTGGCAGCTTGTCCCTGGGCGGCATCTTCAGATTCGCGGAAATCCAGCTGCCAGCCGGCCCCCAAAGGCCTACGGCCTACCTGCTACTGAAAAGGCTTCTGCCCCGGAAAACAAAACTCACCGCCCCACGTTCCTGGTCTCAGTTTGCAGAGCTCCATGGGCACTCTCAAAGCAGCCCGAGTTGGCACAGGTGGCAGCTTGTCCCTGGGCGGCATCTTCAGATTCGCGGAAATCCAGCTGCCAGCTGGCCCCTCTAGGCCCAGGGCCTACCTGCTACTGAAAGGGCTTCTGCCCCGGAAATCAAAACTCACCGCCCCACGTTCCTGGTCTCAGTTTGCAGAGCTCCATGGGCACTCTCAAAGCAGCCCGAGTTGGCACAGGTGGCAGCTTGTCCCTGGGCGGCATCTTCAGATTCGCGGAAATCCAGCTGCCAGCCGGCCCCTATGGGCCCAGGGCCTACCTGCTACTGAAAAGGCTTCTGCCCCGGAAAACAAAACTCACCGCCCCACGTTCCTGGTCTCAGTTTGCAGAGCTCCATGGGCACTCTCAAAGCAGCCCGAGTTGGCACAGGTGGCAGCTTGTCCCTGGGCGGCATCTTCAGATTCACGGAAATCCAGCTGCCAGCCGGCCCCTATGGGCCCAGGGCCTACCTGCTACTGAAAAGGCTTCTGCCCCGGAAAACAAAACCCACTATCCCACGTTCCTGGTCTCAGTTTGCAGAGCTCCATGGGCACTCTCAAAGCAGCCCGAGTTGGCACAGCTGGCAGCTTGTCCCTGGGCGGCATCTTCAGATTCGCGGAAATCCAGCTGCCAGCCGGCCCCTAAGGGCCCAGGGCCTACCTGCTACTGAAAAGGCTTCTGCCCCGGAAATCAAAACTCACCGCCCCACGTTCCTGGTCTCAGTTTGCAGAGCTCCATGGGCACTCTCAAAGCAGCCCGAGTTGGCACAGGTGGCAGCTTGTCCCTGGGCGGCATCTTCAGATTCGCGGAAATCCAGCTGCCAGCCGGCCCCTATGGGCCCAGGGCCTACCTGCTACTGAAAAGGCTTCTGCCCCGGAAATCAAAACTCACCGCCCCACGTTCCTGGTCTCAGTTTGCAGAGCTCCATGGGCACTCTCAAAGCAGCCCGAGTTGGCACAGGTGGCAGCTTGTCCCTGGGCGGCATCTTCAGATTCGCGGAAATCCAGCTGCCAGCCGGCCCCTATGGGCCCAGGGCCTACCTGCTAGTGAAAAGGCTTCTGCCCCGGAAATCAAAACTCACCGCCCCACGTTCCTGGTCTCAGTTTGCAGAGCTCCATGGGCACTCTCAAAGCAGCCCGAGTTGGCACAGGTGGCAGCTTGTCCCTGGGCGGCATCTTCAGATTCGCAGAAATCCAGCTGCCAGCCGGCCCCCAAGGGCCTACGGCCTACCTGCTACTGAAACGGCTTCTGCCCCGGAAATCAAAACTCACCGCCCCACGTTCCTGGTCTCAGTTTGCAGAGCTCCATGGGCACTCTCAAAGCAGCCCGAGTTGGCACAGGTGGCAGCTTGTCCCTGGGCGGCATCTTCAGATTCGCGGAAATCCAGCTGCCAGCCGGCCCCTATGGGCCCAGGGCCTACCTGCTACTGAAAAGGCTTCTGCCCCGGAAAACAAAACTCACTGCCCCACGTTCCTGGTCTCAGTTTGCAGAGCTCCATGGGCACTCTCAAAGCAGCCCGAGTTGGCACAGCTGGCAGCTTGTCCCTGGGCGGCATCTTCAGATTCGCGGAAATCCAGCTGCCAGCCGGCCCCTATGGGCCCAGGGCCTACCTGCTACTGAAAAGGCTTCTGCCCCGGAAAACAAAACTCACCGCCCCACGTTCCTGGTCTCAGTTTGCAGAGCTCCATGGGCACTCTCAAAGCAGCCCGAGTTGGCACAGGTGGCAGCTTGTCCCTGGGCGGCATCTTCAGATTCACGGAAATCCAGCTGCCAGCCGGCCCCTATGGGCCCAGGGCCTACCTGCTACTGAAAAGGCTTCTGCCCCGGAAATCAAAACCCACTATCCCACGTTCCTGGTCTCAGTTTGCAGAGCTCCATGGGCACTCTCAAAGCAGCCCGAGTTGGCACAGGTGGCAGCTTGTCCCTGGGCGGCATCTTCAGATTCGCGGAAATCCAGTGATTAGCCTGGTGCCCCGTCCCCCGGGGGCCCCATGCTGCTGTGTCAGTCTTGCACCTGTGAAAGAAAACTTACCATTTGAGCTCCCTGGTCTCCATTTTCCTGTGGCAACCTGGTGCTCTGGTGAATTTTATGTCCAAGATTTGTTCCCTGCAAATTAATTGGAATATATATTTAATTTTTTGAATTTTTAAAGTTAAAATAATAATTTTTAAAAAAAATCATTTTAAAAATCACAATAATATTATTTTTCATTTTAAAATATTTCCTTTTTTTAAAAAAATAGATTTTTTTTTAGAAAATAATCTACTTAAAATATATTTTAAAAACCCCTAAAAATCCCTGAATGTCCTTTGAAAATTCCCTAAACAGTCTTAAAAGAGCTGTAAAAATACCCCAAAATCCTTAAAATTACCCTCAAACCCCCTAAGAATGTCCTGATAAGACTCTAAATAACCCTCCAAAATTCACTGAAAACCCCAGAAATACCCTAGTCATTAAAAAGTCCTCTGCATACCCTCAATCATCCTAGAAGAGCCCTAAAATTTTTAAGCAGTCCTAAATAAGTCTCAAGAATGCCACCAAAAAAACTTCTAAAAACTCTTATTAGTAGTAAGAAAGCCCTTCAAACACACTGAAAATTTATTTTAAAAACCCTGAAAAAGCCCTAAAGCTACCTTAAACCTTCCCAGATAATTCCTAAAAAACTCCTGCCAAAAACCCCCTAAAATATCCTTTAAAAGCCCTGAAAAAAAAAAAATCCTAAAACAAGAAACTAAAAAACTGCTCAGTCCTTACCTATGACTCTTCAGCCTCCAAATACCATCCCAACCTTCTGACTGGGCTAACAGTCTGCATTTACTGGGGGTGCACCAGAGGATTCCGGGGCTGTCCCACCATCAGGGTGATCACCTGCACCTGCTGGGAAGGTCCTGGGGCTGTCCCACCATCAGGGTGATCACCTGCACCTGCTGGGAAGGTTCTGGGGCTGTCCCACCATCAGGGTGATCACCTGCACCTGCTGGGAAGGTTCTGGGGCTGTCCCACCATCAGGGTGATCACCTGCACCTGCTGGGAAGGTTCTGGGGCTGTCCCACCATCAGGGTGATCACCTGCACCTGCTGGGAAGGTTCTGGGGCTGTCCCACCATCAGGGTGATCACCTGCACCTGCTGGGAAGGTCCTGGGGCTGTCCCACCATCAGGGTGATCACTGCCTTGTGCTGCTGTTGAGGAAAACTGATGTTCTAAGGGTGCTGTTTAAAGTAAGCTCAGGGAATCTTAGAAAAAAGAATTCAAATTTCAATTATTATTTCTCTTTCTGTAACCACTGCTCATAGTTCTTGTTCTCCCGAGTGTGCTGTTCATAGCCACCAATAAAGTGACATGTCCCTACTTCGAAACCAAGCAGCAAGACTGCGAAGCTCACAACTCCTTGCTAATAAAATTGTTATTCTCTTGAGCCTTCTAATCCACCTCAAGGCTGCAGTCTTTCTTTCCATCCCCCGACAGCGTCAGCGGGGTCCGTGCTCAGCAATCTGCCCAGGCTGCACCCGAAAAGTCTGTGGGGTCAAAGGTATTGTGTGGGAACCATCAGGAATATTTCTCTGTCTGCTCTGGGGTGCCCTGACCCCCAGGGCAGCGCTGACTTTGACCCTCATTCATGGAGGAAATTTCCCAGACTTCAAGAGAGACTGGAATCCACGAAAGTGTGAAATTATAGAGAGCAGTGTAGGTGCATCACTTGGTGAGAAATTGAGGTTTTGGGATTTTTAGCGTGTTGTGGATGGAAGCGAGATGGAGAGCACAGGGTGTCATCCTGGGTTTCTTCTTCTTGGATTTGGGTGGCATTTTGTAACTGGGTGGAAAAGTCCGCATTGAGGCTCTTTGGGATCAGTTATTGGGTTAAAAGGGGAAATAATCCAGGTGTCAGCTCTTAACTGGATAATTTCATCTTAAAAGACCTTGGACCAAGAGATTGTTGGCCATTTTGTGCCTTCTGATGAAAAGCTGCCGAGCTCACAGCAGTGAGACTGTTTCACTGGCAAGAAATAATAAACGCTGAGTCTGAACATGAATTACTGCCTCAAGTGCCTTCAATGCAGAGCCAGAGGAACCCACAGCTGGGACCCTCACAGTGCTGCTGCCTGTGTCACCCCAAACTCAGCCCCGGTGGGAATCTCCCGCCCTGGGGCTCCCCCAAAAGCCCTGAGGGTCCCCAAAGAGGGAGAGCAGCCAGGGCTGCTGCAGCTGCCTCAAAAGCAGCCGGGACCTGCAGGGACTTGCTGCCTCTTGCCTCATCCTGCTGGGGAAGGAAATTTGGGCTCCAGCCCGTGGCCTGATCCCATTCCCAACCCACCGGGGGGCGTGGGTGGCTCTGCAGCCCCTCCTGTCCCAACCTCGGCGAGATGCCGAGAGAGATGTGCCCCTATCTGGAGATCTCGGGCCGGTGCCCGAGCTGCTGGGAGCGGCACGCCCTGGGCAGGGGGAGGGCTCCGGGCAGCCCCGAGGCTCCTCCGGGAGCCCAACGAGCTGGGCTGGGAGCGGCCGCCGCCCCCGAGCCTCTCCCGAGGGCTGGGGATGGATCAGAACCTGGTCCTGGATCCATCGGGGCAGGATCAGAGCCTGGGCACGGCTCCATCGGGGCAGGATCAGAGCCTGGTCCTGGGGATGGATCAGAACCTGATCCTGGATCCATCCGAGTAGGATCAGAGTCTGATCTCGGATCCATCAGGCCAGGATCACATCCTGATCCTGGATCCATCAGAACAGGATCAGAGTCTGATCTCGGATCCATCAGGCCAGGATCACATCCTGATCCTGGATCCATCAGAACAGGATCAGAGTCTGATCTCGGATCCATCAGGCCAGGATCACATCCTGATCCCGGCTCCATCAGGCCAGGATCACATCCTGATCCCAGCTCCATCAGGCCAGGATCACATCCTGATCCCGGATCCATCAGGCCAGGATCACATGGCGATCCCCAGGTGTCCCTGGGTGTCCCCACCGTGCCACCACTGCCCTGCCAGCTCAGGGCTCCTGCTCCTTTCTCACCACAGGAGCCCTGTCTGCTCCAGTCTGAGCCCAGTGACATTTGGAACAGCCTAAAAATCAGATTAAACCCCCTTTTCCTGCAGGAATTCTCCTGGTCTGCAACATTTTCTAAGCTTTGCCCGCGAACCCACAAACCCTTTGGGTTGTAGAGGAAAAAAAACCCATTTAGGGGACGTGAAATGCAGAGTTTAATGTGAGAAGGGAATTTCTGGCTGGCGTTTTTGGGGACCCAAGGAGGTGCTTCGTCCCTGACCTACATACACCTCTGCAGGAGTGCCGTAAACATCCTCGGAGCTCAGGATAATGAGGGAGGCTCCCTGGGAAGAGGCAGCCAGAGAACAGGACTGACCGGAAGGAATCCTCTCCTCCTCCCACCCCCGAGCCTGCCCGGAGCTGCTCCGAGCTGCTCCCGCCACTCCCGGCCCGGCCCCGGCGGATGCAGGTGAGAATCCACCGCTTCTTTTGGGGTTTAAAATCAGCTTTTGTGTTCGAGATGAGCCTTTGTGCTCCCATGGAACTGGTTTTACCCGGCGGCAGGACCGGATCAGCTCCCAGGCAGGAGGCTGGGTGCGCTCTGGGCACCTGCAGGAGCTGATTCATTCACGCCACAAGTGCCTGGGTGGTTACAGGGAGCAGCTTCCCTTTAATTGAACCGGGGAAAGTGGAGAAATGAAGGGAATCAGGGGGAAAAAGTCCTCAGAGAACCGGGAAAGGAAAGTTTCTTTTTACCTCTGGTGAAATCAAATGCAGGAAGGCTGAGGTGGGATGTTCGGGATCATTGGAAGGGATATTTGGGATTTTTGGAAGGGATATTTAGGATTATTGAAAGGGATGTTTGGGATTTTTGGAAGGGATATTTGGGATTTTTTGGAAGGGATATTTAGGATCATTGGAAGGGATATTTAGGATCATTGGAAGGGATGTTTGGGATCATTGGAAGGGATGTTTGGGATTTTTGGAAGGGATATTTGGGATTTTCTGAAAGGATATTTCGGAATTTTTGCAAGGGATGTTTGGGGGGACTTTCCTGCTGCCCTGACAGTGGCTGTGGCCTCAGGTTCTGCCCCTCTCCAGGACTGGAGCCATGTCCAGGCTCATCAAAGCCATCACTGACATGATGCAGAGCTCCCAGGGCAACGCCAGGAAGGGCAGGAAATCTGAGACCTTCAGCAGGAGCGAGTTCAAGAAGCTGATCCAGCAGGAATTCGTTCCTGTCAAGGTAACATCAGGGACTGGAGGGGGAAAAGAGGGTGGGAAAGGGACCTGGAATTGTTGGAGCAAGTCCAGAGGAGACCACAGAGTTGATAAAGGGACTGGAGCTGATGGATCCAGGCTGGAATGTTGGGAGTGTTGGGAATGTGGAGACCCAGAGCCCCTCCAGGATCTGCAGGGGCTCCAGGGAAGCTGGAGAGGGACTTTTCCTCAGGAACTGCAGGGACAGGACACAGGGAATGGGGTCAGGGTGACAGAGAAGTCAGATGGGCAGTTGGGGCACCAAAAATTTGGGATGTGAGAATGTCTTGCCCTGGGGACGCTGCAGCCACCGGGGGGAGGGAGGTCGTTCCTGCTGTCACCACATCCCCCTCTGCCCTCTGGGGTATTTCAGGGTGGTCGGGGGGGTTGGGGGTCTGCAGCATCCACCCCACATCCCGGGCTGGGCTGGGGTCTGTCCCCTCTTGGGGTTTTTCCTGCAGAGCTCCCGCGCCCCCTCCCCTTTTCCCGCAGGGCGCAGAAGGGGCAGCTCCACCTGTGCCCCAGGCTCTGCACCCCGGCACAAGTTTGGGCATCCTCCAGCACCGGCTGCTGCTCGGGATGGGGGGGTCCCGACCCTTCCCCACCTCGGCAGGGGCTGACAGGGTCGCGTGTCCCCTCAGAGGTCCCCGAGCAGCAAGTACAGAGCCATCCCCCGGCCCTCGGAGCCCGACACAGAGCCCATGAACAAGGAGAGGGCGCCGGCCAAGCCTTGCGTCTACTGAGGGCTCTCTGCTGCTCCTGGCACGTGGAGGGAGCAGGTGAGGGACAGCAGGGAGCTGTCACCCGTAGGGCACTTCCTGGGGTGGGGACAGAGCTGTCCCTGGGGCTGGTGTCACCCCCAGGTGACGAGGATCATCCTGGTGAGCCCGGCGCAGCGGGGAGGGTGGGATGGAGCAAGAGCTGGGCTCTGTAGGGTGTTTAATCAGCTCTAATTAATTAATTATTAATTAATTCTGCGCAGTAATTGGGCACCAATCAGTGCCAAGCAGAGCGGGTTGGAGGGAGGGACTCGAGTCCTGCCAGGTTTTGTGGGCAAGCCCTCCGTGTGTTTTCCTCCCTTTCCGTAGGATCCCCGATTGCTCCGATGCTGGGATCTCCTTCCAGCCTTTCCCTGCTCCTCCTTCCAGGCCAGGCACATCCTGGGACGAGTGAGGACCAAGCCCAGCTCCACCAGTTTACCTCCATGAGGCAAAAATATCCCCAGGTCTCCTTCGGTCCCGACGCTCCAGCGGTGTCTCCTCGGGGTGCTTGAAAAATGCAGCTTTGAAGGCTTGGGGGGGTGGTTGGGGGCAGCTTTTCTCTTTCTTTTTGTCATAAAAAGCAAAAATGGGGAGAAAGTGAAAAAAAATCCCTGGTAAATAGGGCTGGGATGAGCGGGGTGATTATTTGAGTCAGCCTGTACAGCAATAACGAACCCAGAGCGGCAATTCCTGGGGGAAAATTAAAAATTCATTGCTGGGAGCTCATCTCCAGCTCATTTGGAGTCAACAGCAGAATTCCCATGGGTTTTTGGCGGGGTGGACACACCAAAAAATGCACCTCAGCTGCAGCCAGTGCTTCAGCTCAGGTTTTCAGGGAGATCTTTCTGCACTGTAAATATCCCAAAGGCGTTTTTCCCCTGCTTATTTTCCCCCTTCTCACACAAACTCTTGGAACAGCACAAAAACCCAATAAAAACTGTCCAGCCTGGTGCCTGCCTGGATTTTTAGGAGCCTCCCGGGGCAGGAGGGTGTGGTGGGGAAGCTCTGGGGGCTGTGGGGTCCAGGAGGAGATGCTGGGGGTGGGGGAAAGTTTTTGGGATTTCTGCAACGCTGGGATCATGCAGGGGTGATCCCCCAGGGATGATTCCCCCAGAAATGATCCCCGGGGATGATCCCACAGGAATGATCGCCCAGAAATGATCCCCAGGGCTGATTCTCTGGGAATGATCACCAAGGGATGATCCTGCAGGGGTGATTCCCCCAGAAATGATCCCCCAGGGAGGATCCACAGCCACCAGAGCATTCCGAGGGTTCAGGGGGAACCCAGCTCTGGCACAAAACCCTGCATGAACCCACCTGGATCCTTCCAGTGGCCCGGAAAACACGGATGAGAGGTTTGGAATCAGCCACCTCAGAGGTCTTTCCCAACCTCCTCCATCCCGTGACTCTGAGTTTAGGGAAACACCAAGCCCAGAGGGATTTAAGGAATGTGACTTTTTATTGGGCACCTCACGGGGCCAGGGCACAGCTCGGCCCTTGCCAGGCTCCGGAGGGCACCGGGGAGGCTTTAGGAGCCCCCGGGAGGATTTGGGAGCCCTGGGGAGGATTCGGGAGACCCAGGGAGGCTTTGGGAGCCCTGGGGAGGCGGCAGGGAGCCCTGGGGAGGGTTTGGGAGCCCTGGGGAGGCAGCAGGGAGCCAGTCCCTGCCTGGCCTTTGCTGCTGGGGGTGCTGGGTGACCTGTGGGGACACAGCAGCTGGCAAGGGTTGGTACCAGAGTCACCATGGTCCCAATTGTCCCTGGGTCCTCTAACCCCTCCCCTGTCCCTCAGCGCTGCTGTGCAGGATCCCGGAGCTCCTTCCCAGGTTCTGGAGTAATTCCAGGATGGAGGAATCCGTTGGCTGGTCCATCATCAGCCACCAGACCTCCTGTCGCATCCACATTTTCTGAAAAATCCCTTCGCCCAGGATTTTTCTCCTGGGAAGCTGAGAAGCCTCAGAGAAAAGGGAAACAATTTTTGTCTCATTTGCTTCTCCTGTGTTTTGCTCGTCTGCAATGTGTTTGGGGATTGTTTACCCACAGGTGACTGTTTCATTGGCTTTTGATGTGAATTGTTTTGTCTCTTTGGCCAGTCAGGGCCAAGCTGTGTCGGGACTCTGGAGAGAGTCACGAGTTTTCATTATTACCTTTTTAGCATTGTGTAAATATCCTTTCTGTATTATTTAATGTAATATAGTATCATAAAATAATAAATCAGCCCTCTGAGAACTTGGAGTCAGATTCATCATTCCTCTCTGCCGTGGGTATCACTGCAAATACGACAACCTCCCTCCCTGCATCCCAACCCTGACCCCATCCCAGCTGGGAGGAGATTCCCCAAAGGAGGAAAATCCGCCCGTGCTGCCAGAGTCACCCGAGTGTGAGAGCAGGGAATGAGATCCGGGGCGGGAGCAGCCCTGTGGGGGGGTGTCTCTCCTTTTTCCCGGAAATGAGGCAGCTCCGTGTCACTGATCTGTCACTCCAACCCCGATTCCTGCCCGGCCAGCCTGTGTTTACAGCTCCCTGACTCACTGCGATGGATATCGCTGCGTTTTTATCTCCTTCCTGTGCCAATTGCCAGCCTGCAGTGGGAAAACCCCTGGCTGCTGCTTTTCCAAAGGTTCCTCTGCTTGGGCTGGATGAAATTAAGCCCAGGTTTAATTATAGCCCCTTCTCCTGCTCCCAGAACTTAATCCCTGCTCTGGAGCTGGCACCAGGAATGATGTGGGTAAAAAAGAGGGGAAAGGGTTTTTTTCTTCTCCAGGAGATCCCAGCCCTAAAACCCCATCCTGGGCTGGCTCAGGAGAATATTCCAGCCCTAAAACCCCATCCTGTGCTGGCTCTGGAGAACATCCCAGCCCCCAAACCCCATCCTGGGCTGCCTCCCTGGCTCTGGAGAACATCCCAGCCCTAAAACCCCATCCTGTGCTGCCTCCCTGGCTCTGGAGAACATCCCAGCCCCAAAACCCCATCCTGGGCTGCCTCCCTGGCTCTGGAGAACATCCCAGCCCCAAAACCCCATCCTGTGCTGCCTCCCTGGCTCTGGAGAACATCCCAGCCCCAAAACCCCATCCTGGGCTGCCTCCCTGACTCTGGAGAACATCCCAGCCCCAAAACCCCATCCTGGGCTGGCTCCCAGGCTCTGGAGTGTAAGGAAACACCAACACCAGCGGGATTTAGGGAATGTGACTCTTTATTGGGCACAGCCCGGCCCTTGCCAGGCTCTGGAGGGCACCGGGGAGGCTTCAGGAGCCACGAGGAGGTGGCAGGGAGCCGGTCCCCACGTGGCCTTTGCTGCCAGAGCTGGGACAAGGCGAGTGCCACGCTGTCACTTCATCTTCTGCTGCGGCATCTGCAGCACCTGCTGCTGCTGCTGCTGCTGGCCCTGCATCTGCGGCTTCCCGTGGCAGCCACCGCCACCGGAGCTGTGACAGCCGCCACCGCCAGAGCTGTGACAGCCGCCACCACCACCGGAGCTGTGACAGCCCCCAGAGCTGCCACCAGAGCTGTGACAGCCCCCAGAGCTGCCCCCAGAGCTGTGGCAGCCACCACCACCGGAGCTGTGGCAGCCACCACCCCCCGAGCTGTGGCAGCCGCCGCTGCTCTGGCGCTGCTGCCGGTGGCACTGGTCCTTCTCCTGGCGGGAGCACATGGCGCTGTGCTGGGTCACCTGTGGGGACACAGCAGCTGGCAGGGGCTTCTCCTTCCTGCTCCAGTCTCAGTCAGATCCCACATTTCTCCTTAAAGCTTGCACTGGATCCTTTTCCCGGCATTGTCCCACCGAAGGTGTTGGGGACACCCAGGCCATGCCTGGCTTTCCAAAGCCAGAGCCAAGACCCCAGACCCTCCCTCCACATCCCCACCTCTGCTCCATCCTCACCCACCCCAGAACAAATCCCAGTCCCCTTCCAGGTGTGGGGATCCAAAATCACCCCCCCGGGAGGGTTCTGGAACGCCCCCAGCTCTTACCTGAGCTGCTCGTGCAGGAAGAGATGAGGAAGGATGAGAGGGAATGAGGCTTTTGGGGACAGGAGCACTTTTATACCCTCTCTGCACACCCCACCTGGAGAAGCCCCTCCCTGTCCCGTTCATTTAATTCGCCGGTGGCTTTTTTTTTTATTTTTTTGCCTCCCCATTTCTCGGGCTCCTGGGGTGACTCACCTGATCCACGCTGGGATTGCCTCTCCTTATAGGTCGCCTTTCCTGTCCACAGAACTTTAATTGCCGGCTCTGCCTGCGCGGGGCCGGGCTGGGGGAGCCGTGTGGGTGGCCCCGGTTTCCCCAGGTCAAATTTGGTGTTGATCACACCCCGGGAGTGCTTTGGGTTCAGGGGGAGATGATGTCTCATCCCCAAACCACAACTTCCCTCCAGGATGGCCTGAGGTTCTCCAGGGCTGCAACTCCCCTAAAAACTGAGATGGGCCCTGAAGTGCCAAAAACAGATTTGGGAAAGGAGAAAACTCTGCTTTAGCAGGAATTCCCTCCGTGCTGGACATGGTGAGGGGAATGTCCAGCACCATGTCCAGTTCTGGGCCTGCATGGCAAGAGGGGCTGGAGTGAGTCCAGAGAAGGGAACGGAGCTGGGGAAGGGGCTGGAGAGCTCCTGAGGGAGCTGGGGGTGCCCAGCCTGGAGAAAAGGGGGCTCAGGGGGGAATTTCTGGCTCTGCACAACTCCCTGACAGGAGGCTCAGGTGAGAATCAGGAGGAATTTTTTCCTGGAAAGGGCGGCCAGGCCTTAGGAGGGGTTTGGAGTCACCATCCCTGGAGGTGTCCAAGGAAGGCCTGGCCGTGACCCTCTGGGCTGGGGACGAGGTGGGGATTGGGCACAGCTTGGACTCGATGGCCTTGGGGGGCTTCTCCAACCTCAGGGATTTTGGGATTTGCCTGGAATCACCTTTGGCTCATTCCTCCTAGAACTGGTCAAGACACGGTGGGGCGATGAGGAAACTCCAAGGTTTCCCGCCAGGAGGACCACAAGCAGCTGGAATTCTTCTTTTTGAAAGGAATAAGCCCTGCCCTGGGTAATGATCCAGGATTAGCAAGATGCCTAATTATCTGGCTGAGTCTCAGCCCGGGAACAAATCCATGGTTTTATTCCAGGTGAGCAGCTCTCATGATGCCGGAGGAGGAGGAGGAGAAGGAGGAGGAGGAAGAGGAGGAGGAGGGATTCCATGTTCTACTGGAGGCCTCGGCCACACACACAGTTGTGGGCAACTAGCAGACCCCCGGGACTTTCTCCAGAGCTTCAGGAACACCCTTTTTGCATTTTCCCTGATTCTCCAATTAGCTCCTAATTGGCCAGCAAATCCCGGATGCACAGCCCCACACAGAGAGCTCATGAGAGGCAATAATTTGGGATACTCCCTGTACCTTTCTGCTGCGTGGGCTGGGAATTCTTTAGGACCTCGGAGCTTGTTTGGCTCTTTCTGTCACTGCTTATGGAAGACATTGCAATCATTAAACAGGAAGCAAAAAAAAGGCTGAAATCTGGATTTTCCCATCTGGGAGATGCTGTGGTTTTGTTGGTGTGAAAAGGCTTGGAAAACACCGGGTGGAAAATATTTCCCTTCCTCCTGAGCTCTCCTGCCTTTGATTTGTCTTTGTCCAGGTTGATTTTATGGTGATCACAGGGAGATGGATGAGTGCTTCCTGCCATCCAAACCCCATCCACATTTGCTGGTACTCAAAACAGAGGATTTTGGGAAAGGTGGGAGGACAGGGCAGGTGAAGGAACCAGGTGAGCAACCTGAAGCTTCTTTAGTGTTGCTAAACTTCTGCCACGATCTAGAGCAGTGTCAGGACAAACTGTGCCTGGGTTTGGTCGCTGCTCTTCAATTGGGTTTTGCTCCGGCCTCAGTAGAAATGTGGTCAATGACCTCTTGGAAAAAAACACTCGAAGGAATTTTTGGCTCTTGGCATCTCCCTGTGCTAATTTCCTCGTGTTTTAATTGCTCTGAGTTTGTTAACAATGGGCACCTCAACATTTTGTGGTTGGCCACCTTGATGTGCCTTGGGTTTTGAATTGGGGGGCTCAAGGCAAACACCAGATTCAGACAAGGAGCCTTCCCGAGCCATCCCTGCTCCGAAAACAGGGAGTGAGCTGCTGCCTGCACCCTTTTCAGCAATGCCAGAAATTTCTGGTCCTCCTGACGCACTTGAGAACAATCTTATCACGGTAACATCCATTTCATGAATGGCAATACCAGAGCAATAAATTACCCAATTCGTTTTAATTACAAGCTGAGAAGAAATTTAGTAGCTCGTTGTGTAACGATGGAGCAACGCCCCTGGCACGACCCAGAGCTCTGGCAGGGCTGGGCACAGCGTTTCTAGAAAGGCTGGCTGAGGGTTTGCCACCAGCACGTAGAGGTACCTCCCCTAGGGGCGGCGTTTTGGGGCCAAACGGCAAAAAAAAAAAGGGGGTTCTTTGTCTGTAGGACTTTTTGGCTCAAAACCTCTCAGAAATAATGGATTATGGTGGCTCAAATGAAGTGACAGACTGATTCACACACAACTGTGCCAGCTGAGCAAAGCGTTTATTTCAGCACCCGCAGACAAGCTCAGGACAGGTTACAGGACACACCAGGGGAGGGGAAGGACACGCTGTCCTTGGAAATTGCTGGGCACATGCAAAGCTTTCAGAACATGGCACAGGATCCAGGGCATTCCTGTGGGTCACCTGCAGCTGGCGGGGTGATCACTTCATATTTGAGGACACTTGGTAGATTTGCTGCTGGCACTCCTGCGGCTTTCCATGGCAGGATCCCCCGCTGCTCCCGTGGCAACCAGATCCGCTGCTCCCGTGGCAGCCTGATCCGCTGGTCGCGTGGCAACCAGATCCGCTGCTCCTGTGGCAACCGGATCCGCCACTGCTCCCGTGGCAGCCAGATCCACTGCTCCTTTGGCAACTGGATCCGCTGCTCCCGTGGCATCCAGATCCGCTGGTCGTGCGGCAACCGGATCCGCCACTGCTTCCATGGCAGCCAGATCCGCCACTGCTCCTTTGGCAACCGGATCCGCCACTGCTCCCGTGGCAACCGGATCCGCCGCTGTGGCAGCAGGAGCGTTCCTGCTGGTGGCACTGGTCCTTGTCCTGACGGGAGCACATGGTTGGAGACCTGCTGGGGAAACTCATCCGTGAGTGAAGGCGTTGAGCAGGGACACTGGAAGTGTCCACGGCTGTGGGAGAGGTTTTACAGCGACTCCTGTGAGCCAGAGAGAAGTTTGAGAGGAGGATCCATGTTCACCCCTGAAAGGATTTCCTACCAAGGTCGTTGAGACAGAAACCAAGAAAGAAAGAAGGAGAAATAAGAGAAACCTTCAACTGCCTGTTCCGATGAGCTCTTTGTTTGTCTCTCATGAGCAATAAGTGTAAATTTATGAGTTTTGTAAGAATGTATAAAAATCATGCATGCTAGAATAAAATCAGGTTTGAAGCCTTCTGAAAATAGAGTTGCTTTGTGTCGTCTCTGTCCCAACTACGACGCAAGGCTGCCTTGGATGGGACTGAGCAGATTTTAAGGTCCCTTCTAACCCAGCCCTTTCCATGACTCCATGATTCCATGATTCCACAGTTCTAAGCCAGGTTCTTGAGGAGGAGAAGGGCTATCACCGCACATCTGCCCGTGGTGGCTCCTTTGGTCTTGTACATCAGAGGGAAGTAAAAAGAGAAGAGCTGGACAGGCTCCAGAGCAAGATCTGCAGAGCCCTCAGCCACCCGAGCCAGGAATTTTTATGTTTTCCTCCTCAGCAGAGAGATGGAGATAGGATGTGGAAGAGAAGTCCCCAAGAGCTCAGGATTGGGGAGAAGCTGGAGAGCATTAGGAGAGTAAAAATCTGATGGATCTGGACTCACCTGGATCAGAAGGAGCTTGAGAAGAGACGTTGAGGAGCTGAGACGCTGAGGAGAAACGCGGAGCGAGGGTTTTTAAAGCCTGGCTTGGGCTTCTCCTCCGGAAACCAGCTGGGGCCCCACTGGAGGGACCTGATTGCTCAGCACCCCGAGCACTTGACTAATTGGGAGTTTTTGCTCTGCTGTTTTGACACACGGAGCAGATCGATATCCTGACATCCCTCTTGTTACTCCATAAAAATGTTAATTGCCCACCACGCCTGGCCCGGTGGGACGCGGGGCTGGGAGAGTTTGGGATGGTTTCTGTCACCTTTGATTGTGGCATTTACCTGTTCCTTGTGCGCAATTCTGAACTGAGATGGGACAGGTGTTAGAGGGTGGGAAGGTGGGATTGTGGGGTGGGATTGTAGGGTTGTAAAGGAAACCCAGATATAAAATGGAAAGGGAACAAAAAAGGCCGTGGTGGTGGGTAGTAAAAATAAACATAATTGGACAGGGCATCAAAGAAATGCCGAAAAATTCTGAATAAAGTCAGCAAAGAAGCACTAAAAGCAGTGCTGGGATTTTTCAAGCCAGTCCTTTCTTTACTTAGAGGATTTCAACCCGAACAGAAGGAATTTAAAGCCCTGTAGGATGCGGAAAACGTCCTGGTAGGAGTGGGAGGACATTGGGATCTGCGTCTTTAACACTCCACTTTGGGGACAAAAGCGTCTGTGCCCATGGAGAGCTTCAGGTCTCATCTCCTGCAGGACTCTAGAGGCCACTGCGATATTAAAAATAGCCTGGATTGAATAAAAATGAAACACAGGGTCCAGGAGACTCCTTGGTCCCCAGAGGAGCTGAATCACTGGAACTGATAGATGAGGAAATCAGAATGCGACTCGGGATATTTCACAAACATTGGGAGAATGGAAATCCTTGTGAAACTCATTATTCACGATTAATTACAGCCCTGATTCCGTGATTGGGATAAACCTGTTCCATCGTTTGTCTCGGCAATGGAGACAAACACCCGAGCAGGGCCTGGGGGCACCTGGGCCCACGTATGGGGCATGATGGTGCTGACCCTACAGCTGCTCTCTGTACCCCCTACAAAGCTCCTGTTCCTTGGAGAGGCATCCCTGGATCCACAGGTACCATTCTGAGTGGGAAATGGGGGAAATGGCTTTTTTGGGGTCGTTTGTTGGTTTTGTGAAGGAATTGCTTTTGCAGGGGTTGGTGAGGGAGGCTTGGGGTGGTGTCAGTGTCAGTGTCCACCCTAAAACCCCCACCCTGCACCTGCTTTTGCTTCTTTCACTTTTCCTGCAGGAGAAATCCCCACCCTGGAGAAGTGGCTGATGGTGCCGTGTGCCACATCCTGACGCCAGGAGGGGATGGAGGCCCTCACCTGGGCTGAGGAGGTGCCAGGAGCTCCGAGCACGCAGTGCCGTGACTCACAGCAGCTCCACATCCCTGCTTGGCCCCAGAAATCCTCCCAGGGGATGCCTCTCCCAACCCTACCAGACCCTACCAGGAATTTGGGGGCTTTCAGAGCCATTTCCAAGTCTTCTTCCTGCCTTTTCCCCAGGGCTTCTTTTTTGGAGGTTTATGGTGCCAATCCAACTGTTGCCTTGCGGTCCCAAACAGACCTTCTGCATTTTCCCTCCCGGATAAAATGTGGATTTTTCTTACACAACTTCATTAATATTTAATTACCCCTTTGCATAAACACTCCGTGATGAAAACTGTTACTTTACCAACCAGGAAATTGCCTGGAGTGGAAACGAGGAGCCACCAGGTGGAACCATCCCTGAGCCTCCTCGTGAGGCCGCTGCAAACCCGGCTTTGGCCACCAGAGGGACCAGGAACCACTCAGACTGATGAAGAAGAGAAAACACGGATGCCAGGGGGGCTTTGAGCCAACATCTTTTATTCCTCCACTTCTGCTGTGAAATGAGGTGAAAAGCATTTTAAATTTCACAGCATCCGTGGGTCACAACTTCAGAGCGCGTTACAAGCAGAGGGACAGAGCAGGGATCGGTGACAACGCAGGACAGGGACAATTCCCTTTGTTTCCCCTCGCTCCTCACATCCTTTATTTGATCTTGCGGGCGGGCACTTTGCAGACCTGCTTCTGCTGCTGGCGGGGGATGCCCTTGGCCACGGGCACACAGCCCTGCTGGATTGGAGGGGGACAGGGACAGGGACAGGTCTGGACTGGAGGGGGACAGGTCTGGATTGGAGGGGGACAGGTCTGGACTGGGGGGGGACAGGTCTGGACTGGGATGCTCTGCACTGGGGGGGGACAGCTCTGCACTGGGATGCTCTGCACGGGCTCCCTACAGCATGGCTTCCCACCCTGGGCCACTGGGCCGTGGCACCTCTCGGAGCACACGGACCTCCCGTAGCCCTGGCACCCCCCTGATGCCCCGTAGCTGTACGTGGGCCTCCTGACGCAGCTGCCGCCCCCTCCGTGGCACGAGCCCGAGGAGCCCTGGCACCTCTCGGCGCACACGGACCTCCCGTAGCCCTGGCACCCTCCTGATGCCCCGTAGCTGTACGTGGGCCTCCTGACGCAGCTGCCACCCCCTCCGTGGCACGAGCCCGAGGAGCTGGAGTAGCCGTGGCAGCGCTCGGCGCAGCGGGGCTGCCGGTAGCCGTAGTGGCGGTAGTTGTGGCCCCTCATGCCCTCCACGCCCTCGCCCTGGCAGCCCGAGGAGCAGCAGGTGGCGTAGCCGTAGCGGAAGGGCGTGCGCCGCGTGTCCAGCCAGGAGCCCGAGGGGTCGTACCAGGTGGAGTTCAGGTTGAAGAAGGATTCTCTTCCGGAAGAGTAAATCATGGCGAGGCTGTGGGGGGAAAAAAACCTGGAAAAGAGATGGGTTGGCGTCAGCATCTCCTCTGGTTCCGTTTCATTTCCCTTGGGGTTTATCCTGATGGCCCTGCATCCAGAGGAAATTCCTGCAGCTGCCCAACGCTGGTCAGATTGTACCCAAATTGCATCCAAACCCTCTCTCTGACCTTCCCTTTCCCATTTTTCACCTCCAAGAGCAAAGCCAACCACAAGGCACCACCACATGTGGTGGCACCGCGGTAAATCCCACCCCAGGTCCCTCAAGGACTTGTCCTGTGGCAGAGTGTGGTCTGAAGGTCCAGGTGTGACCTCCCAAATCCAGACCCCCATCTAAGAAGGGATGAGCCTCACCAGGTCTCAAATGAACACAGGCACTGCCCAGGGGAGCAGAATGTGAGAGGCCAAGGGGCTGAGGGCTTTTATAGAGCTCCAAGTGTTCCCCTGAACATGAAACACGCAGCAGGAACGAGGATTAAATTATTTATTGGCAAAACATCTCCTCCATTTGGATGCTGTTCCCGGTGCCTGGCATGTTCTTCTTGACTCACCATTTCTGATAAGCATCTTTTAATTATAACATCGGTCCCCAGCGGGGCACATAAAAGACTGAGACGGCCTAAGCCCCACTTTGGATGTGTGAGCCAGGTAATAAAGGACTTATTCACCCTCTGCAGGGTGACCTGTGAGTCAGGAGCGGTGATGGCACCGCTGTGACCCTCCCCTCCTGCTGCCCGCGAGGAGCATTTCCAGCTGAAGCACGAGCAGGTGATGGGAAGAGCCAGCTCAGAGTCACCAAAAGCAAATTGTGCCCGTCGGTTTCCGTGATGCAGGGGTTGGCTCTGGGCATGAGGGAGCGAGGGCGGGCAGGGCCTGACACGGCTTTTCCAGGGAATTTCTGGCTGCCTCATCCCTGGAAGTGTCCAAGACCAGCTTGGACAGGGCTGGGATGGTGGAAGGTGTTCCTGCCCGTGGGAGTTGCAGTGAGATGATCCCTAAGGTCCCTTCCAACCCAAACCTTTCTGTGATTCTGTTTCTTCTCCATTTCTGCATTCCAGACTTCCTCCTCCCCTCATCCCCAAGTTGGTTTTTTGAGGTCCCTTCCGACCCAAACCTTTCTATGATTCTGTTTCGTCTCCATTTCTGCATTCCAGACTTGCCCCTCCCCTCATCCCCTCATCCCCAAGATGTTTTTTTTGAGGTCACTCCCGACCCAAACCATTCCACAATTCCACGGTCCTGCCCCGAATTCTGCGAGGTTTTTGGCACAATCTCCCACAGCAGCCTCAGGGTTGAACTGGGGGAGGCTTGGACTGGGTGGATGAAAAACATGGGGGTGAAAAAGGGGCTGATTCTGGTGCTGGTGCTGCTTAACAGCTTCATTAAAACCCTGGATAATGGGATGGACTTGGAAAATCCTCAAATTGGGGTGAGGGGCTGGGATGGGTAACTGGGATGGGGTAACTGGGATGGGTAACTGGGATGGGAGGGCTGGTGAAAAGCAGCTTAGGGGATAAACTGGACCAAATCAGACTTGGAAGTGAGGGCTGAGCTGGCCCTTGGTCTGTGGGCCCTGAGTCACCGTGCTGGGAACTGGGAAAAGGCTGGAAAGAAAATCCCTAATAAAAAAAAGGCTCTCCCAAGGTGAATTTCACAGGTAAGTGGTTTTTTATTTGGCTAGAATGAGACACGAGAAAAATAAATTGCTGTGGTGAAGAAAATGAGGATGAATTTCCTTTTTTACTTTCCCAGCTCTCCGTGGTGGTTGTGCGAGGACACGCCCGGGCCATGCCGAGGCAACGCAAAGAAATTCAATTCTTCATTTTCATGCCCTTTGCGGGAGGCTTTTCTGGCAAAGCGAGGAGAAGCAGCAGGTTACCCGTGTGCCTGCACCTTCCTGCAGGAGCGAAAAGGCATCCCCGGCATGCACAGCCACCCCTCCCGTGCCGGGCCACGCGCTCATTATCATAATTAACATGTAAATGAGGGTGCCCTCCCCGTGCACTGCTCCCGTTCGGGGGATGAAGGTGCTGGCACGGCCGCAGAGCAGGTGTTGGTGCCCGAATCTGGTGCCAGGGTGGGTAAATCACGGTGGGGAGGATTTTCCAGCCTGGAGAAACCCCTGCGGGCAGAGCTGAAACCCTCCCGTGCGAGCCCTGACTCCGATTTAAATGTACGAATTTCCTCGGGAGAGTCTTAATGGCTTTCGACATCTTCTGGCTGTAGTGTCGGTGATGCTTGTGGGGGCAAAAAAAAGAGAGGAACCGAGGGTTTGCTAAATAATTTTCAACTTTATTCTTGAATACACGGGGAGGAGATAAAGCTGCAGGAGTGGGTGATGCTCCTGCCCTCACAGTGGCTCCTTTTTCCCTCGCCAAGTCCTGGAGCTGCTTCCAAACACCCTTGAAGGTGAAACCCGGGAGAGCAGATCCGTGGCGGTTCCTCCGTGTCCGAGTGCCCTCAGGAGGGGGAACCCCCCCTGCTGCTCCCCAGGGAGAGCCAAAGCCCGGCAGGGGAGGACACCCCGAATTTAAAGTGTCGGTGCTGGGGGCAAGCAGGGGATCCCCAAATCTGACGTGCAAAGAGCAGCAGCGAGCCCAGAGCGGCTCTGGGAGCATCCCTTGGGCCGGGGGCGAACCCCCCCCAGCCCAGCCAGGAGTGGGGAGGGGTCCGTGGGCTCAGTTCTTCACGCAGAGCGGCACCAGCGTGACCTGCTTCTGCTGCTGGTGGCACGGGTGTGGTGGCAGGGGAACAGCGGGTGGGCAGCAGCGCTGGGCGGGCCGGGGGCAGCAGGGCACGGGCCGGGGGCAGCAGGGCACGGGCCGGGGGCAGCGATGCTGCAGCGGCGGGGGCTGCAGGACCACCGGAGGCTCCTCATCCTGCTCGGGACGCTGCTCCACTCGCCTGCGGGGCTTCCCGCACGAGTCGGGCTCCGGGCACGGCGGGCACGGGCGGTGCTGCTCCAGCGGCCGGCGGTGGATCTTCACGGGCGGGGGGCACACGGGGGGCACCGGGCTCACCTCCACCCGCCGCCGGGGCTTGCAGCTCTGCGGGGCTGGGCAGCAGGAGGGCCGCGGCGGGCACAGCTCGCCCGGGTGGCAGCCCCGGGGCGGGCTCTGGCTGGAGCCCTCGGTGTCGTGGCTGAGGCTGCCGGGGTTGGGGCAGATCTCGGGGGGGTCGTGGCAGTGCCCGGCGGAGCTGGGCCGTGTCCAGCCCTTGTGGCCGCAGCCCGAGCGGTGCTGGCACAGGTCGTGGTCGGTGCAATCTTTGTGCTGGAGCATCCTGGGGCGGAGATGACAGAAGCGGGAGTTATTGAGGGTGGAAAAGAATTCCAGGGGTTATCCAGTCCAGCCTGAGATGGATCTACATCACCCAGCCAAGAGCACTGAGTGCCACTTCCAGGAATTCCTCGGGCACCTCCAGGGATGGGCACTCCAAACCTCCCTGGGCAGCCCCTGCCAAGCCTCCTTTCCAGGAGGAAATTCCTCCCGAGTCCAAGCCGAGCCTGCCCTGGCAGAGCTTCTCTCCTCCTGGCCCTGTCCCCTGGGAGCAGATCCCGACCCCCCGGCTGTCCCCACCTGTCAGGGAGTTGAGCAGAGCCCGAAATTCCCCCTGAGCCTCCTTTTCTCCAAGCTGAGCCCCCCCAGTTCCCTCGGGAGCTGCTTCTCCCATGACTCACAAATCCTTTGAGGGTGACCAAGCCCTTGGGCATAAACAGCCCTGGGAAAACGCAAACAAAGCACCGACGCTTTTTTTTTTTTTTTTTTTTTTTTTTTTTTTTTTTTTTTTTGCTATTTCCAAGGGAAAACAGAGGAATCGGAGAGAATCCAACTCACCCTGCGAGCAGAAACGGACGGGCTGAGCAGGGAATCGGAGTCCTGAGGACAGAGCCGGGGCTGAAAGCTTTTATATGCGGCCGGGCTCTGCTGGGAATGAGGCACGTCCTGGGAATGAATAGCTGAGCACTGAGGCCGCTGCCGTGTGTGTGTGTGTGTGTGTGTTTTGTTCCTGGAGCTCGCTGTCGGGTTAATCAGCCGCAATTAGCGCCTGCCCCGGTGTGGCCAGCGCTCTGCAGAGGCAGTGGCCATTATGTCATTAGTCCTGGCCATGCTCGGACGGGCTCCTGCCCCGTCTTAGTCAGGCGGGATCCCGGGGTGCGGATACCTGGGATGCCGGGATGCTGAGTGATGCGCCCAGAAGGGGACTCTGCTGGCGGTGGGAAAACCACAGAAAGGCCCAGGAGTTCTTCCAGAGGAAGGGGAGGGAATCCACGGTGGCCCCAGGACCGCGAGGAGCAGCGGGTGGTGCTCCTCTGGGTGGCTGGGAGATGGGAATCCGGGATCCCCACGGGCACGGGGGGACAGTGGCAGGCTGGGGATGGGACGTTTGGAGGTTTACCCCCTGATTTAAATGTATTTATTCGCTCCCAAGCGCGGAGCACTTTGGCTACGGCAAGGAAAAGCCTTTTATGTGTGGAAAGTCTGGAATGGGGACACCAGAGGAGCGATGACCTCACACAGAAACAATTCCGGGCTCTGCCAAGCACCGTGTCCACCTTTCTGGCATTTTTGCTTTGATTCACGCTCCGTGGAGCTGCTCCAGTTTGCATTTCTGTGGCCGAGACATTTTTTAAGTACCAGGAAAATTCCTCTCCCAGGAGCCCCGCGGGGCTCCAAAGGCATTTCCATGTGGAGTGAGGGATGCTGGAAGCTCTGTCCGGTGGAATTTGGGTTTGAATCACTGGGAAAAGCATCCGCAGAATTCGGGGGTGTGTCTTCAGGGCTGTGCTGGCACCTGACAGGGCTCTGCTGTAATTTATTCCGTAGCTACAGGAGAGGTGGAATTGCCTGGCAGGAAGCCACGGGATTTGTGTGGAAAGATGAAAAAGACCTCGGGATCTGTTAGGGCCGAGCAGAATTTTAGGTTTAGAACTCATTGCCAGAGTCCCAGGTTTATGCTGGGTTTGGATTTTTTTTTTCACGTTGGAGGAGTTTTGGAGCCACTTGCCTTCCCGAGGATTTCACAAATCCCCAAGTGCGAACATTGAATTTCTGATCTGGTCTCTTAAAGTTTCCCACATTTTAATAGAACCCAGAGAAAATGACTCAGCGTTTCTGGATCCTTCAGGCTGGACCCAAATCTGATCAACCTGGGCTAGTGGGAGGTGTTCCTGTCCGTGGCAGGGGTGGGACTGGATGAGCTTTGAAGTCCCTTCCAACCTGGTCTGTTTAATAATCCAACCAGAACGAACCTGGTCTGTTTAATAATTTTAAAACCCTTCTTTAAAGCTCAGCAAATTCTTTGGGAAGATTCCCATTAGGAAAAAAAGACCTCCAGCTCTGGCTTTAGGACCGCAGAGATGCTTTGGTCGCAAACTGGATCTCAAATCAGCAGGAGAAAAATGATTTAAACTGATGCTCCTCTTGCTGAGGTGACATTTTTCACTTGCAAGTCCCATTTTCCCCCAGGTGAGCCCAAGGAGTTCACCAGGTACAAGGGGGCGTTGTCGTCCCAGAATGCCAAACATGCAAAATTAATTATGTTAATCAATTAGGCAAATGCTAAACACATCCCACACTGCTGTTTACGGGATAAAGAGAAATGAATAAACATAACCCAGGAGTTTGCAGAGTCAGAAGTCACAAATTTTATTGTCTTTCATGGCTAATTGGGGATTAAAGAAAGAGAAGGGAGAAGCATCCAACACCGCATCACCAAGAGGGGAAGGAAGAGCAGCGCCAGAAACTCGCTGGGCAGCGGCTTCAGCGCACAACCAAGGGACTAAAGGCAGCAAAAAGAGACGTTCTAGGTGTCCAAGCAGAGCAGGAGGAGCGTTTGGGTTGGGATCCGTGTCCACATCCGTGTCCGAGCCGGGGACGCGCCGGGCGAGCTCAGTTGCCGCCGCAGCAGCCGCCGCAGCAGCTGTTGTTGTTGTTGCTGCTGATGGTGTAGCAGCAGGACATGGGCATGCAGCAGGACTGCATGGGCATGCAGCAGGGGCTGCAGCACTGCATGGGGCTGCAGCACATCGGGGTCTTGCAGCAGCGGGGGCTGCTGTAGCAGCACACGGAGTAGTTATTTCCGCCACCGCAGCATCCGTTGGGCATCTTGGGGGTGGTGGGAGAGGAGGCGGAGCTGGAAGGAGCAGAGAGAGGCTGTGAGTGGGAGCAGGTTTGGGATTTGGGGTGAATTCAAGGCTCTCGTCATCCATTCACCTTTGGGGATTCTAGGAGGGCAAAGCCGGGGTGTCCTGTTTGTAAATTGTGGCAGCAGCTCTGGGTTTTTCCCGTGGTGCAAGTGCCCAATGACTCGTTCTGGTGTCTTAGGAAGAGGAACCCAGCACCGAGCCCTCACTCTGGCCCTTCTGGAATATTCTCCATGCCCCTCCCCTGTGTGGCCCTGTTGATACCCCCAGAGCCTCCCCGAACATTCCCAGCTCATCCCCACAACTCCTCGTGCAGAGTTTGTAAAACCCCAACGTCCAAGCCCCATCCCAGACCCCCAGCAATGCTTGGATCTGCTATAAATAGTAGACATCCAAATTTTGGATATCCAAAACTCCCTTTTGGGAGGTGAAGGAAGGGTTAGAAGTTCTCACTTACCCTGCTGAAGAGTGAGGAGAGGTGAAGGGAGGAGAAGATGAGCGAATGAAGTGAGCTGGGCCCGGAGCCCTTTTATACTCCCGGCCATCCTTCCTCCTGGAAGTGAGACAGCCATTGACCATTCCAGCTTCCCTGTTTATCCATCCAAACCCATATTTTTTAGCCATAGGTGTCGCCCGGAATTTGCATTTCGCCTCATTACTGGTGATCACCACGCTTCTTCTGCCTCGTCATGGTTTAGCCTGGAGATAATCAAAGGGCTCCCATGAATTTGGATGAATTTGTCCTCCCCGCAACCTTGCGAGGGAGCCAAAAAATGCGGCCTCGTATCTGCTGGATGCAGATGTTCTGGGACTGACTCAGCAGCAGCTGGTGCTGAATCAGTGCCGGAGCCCAGACCCAACCCCGGCGTCGTGCCGGTCGTTCCGTTGGAATGGCGTTTGGAGCAAATTGGGAAAATGTCAGGAAAATGGGGCTGTTTGTTTGTTCCTGGTCACTGGACGTGCACGTGAGGAGGGAGCCAGGAGTGTTTGGGATGTCTGGGGCTCAGTCACCCGCACGTGACTCTGTGTGAATCCGCTGTGGAATGGTCTGGGTTGGAAAGGATCTTAAAGATCATCCAATTCCACCCCTCTGCAGGGGCCATGGGCAGGGACATGTCCAGGCTGCTCAGAGCTCCATCCACCCTTTCCTTGGACACTTCCAGGTTTGGGAAGTTCTCGCTTTATATATTAATTTTTATTATTAGTTGTATTTTTATTAATATTTCAATTAAAAGGTTAAGGGGCAAGAGGCAACACGAGGGATGGTGGCTCCAGCACTGGGTGTGGAGCACTCCAAATCAACATTTCCCTCCTGCAGCCTTCCCTGGCATCCAGCTGAAGTCCAGGAATCCTGGAATCCTGGCCCTGAGCAGGGATGGAGGGGTTTGGAGTTGGTGCAGGACCCTCTGAGGGTGTTGGAAAGGGAGGGAGCCCAGAATGAACCAAAAGTGAGAAGATTGAGGTGGAAGAGAAGGGCCCAGCACAGAAACTTCTCCTCGCTGGGCTGGTGGAGCTGAGTGGGAGGCAGGGACTCAGGAAGAGACTTTGTTGAGGTGAAACCATTTTCTAGGAGGGAAAGAGGAAGGGAGGGACGTCAAGGTAGGGCAGAGCCTTGGGCAGCTGAACCCTGGCAGGAGCACCGGGCAGGAATTTTGGGAGGAATTTTTTCAGGGTCAGAAATTGCAGCTCTCAGTCGAGGACCTCGCCACATTATTCTGAGAGCTGCCTAATGAGAGGATGGTGGATCCTGCCCGGCCAGTTCCCTGCTGCTGCCTGACATCCTCAGGGATGAGGGGTCGGCCCAGGTGAGCTGGGACCAGCCCCGAGGATGGTGACAAGGACCTTGCTTTGCTCTCTGTGCAGTGCAAGGGGGAGCAGATTGAGATTTTAGAGCTGTTTCACCCCTGCAGGAAATGCCAGCAGCTCCTTTCCAGGCTTCCCTGGCATGAGAGCAATTCCTGGAGTGAAACGCGGGAGAAGCAAAGCGGTAATTGTGACTTCTGCGCGAAGGGCAGCAGAACACGCACGGCATTTCCTTCCTGGTGGGAGAGACAAATGCACTTGGACAGATCCATTTGTTAATTTACAATTAATGAATGGGGCAGAAACAAAGGGATGCACTCCACTTGTGCCTCCCGAGGGAGATTTTCCATTGGCAGCTGTGAGAAGGGAGGTTGAGGTGGGCATTTCCCACCTTGGATGGTCGTGTCCAGCTCTTGGTGGAACCAAGGCACCCGAATAATTTTTGGGGAGTGGGGTGTGGATCACAATGCAAACAAGGGATTGAAGCAGGGTGGAAACAGAGTCAGAAAAGGGCATAAAATGCATGAAAAGGATGGCAGCGCAGAACTTTCGTGCTTTGCTAGAGCCCCAACTGAGCCTTGAAGGCAGCAGAGGTTCCTCAGCATTTGTTTTACAACTTCAGCTCCGTGTGTGGTAACTCAGATGGCAGAACCTCCATGTCCTGGGTGTCAGACTGTCTGCAGGGACTGGCTGTGGGTCCTGAGGCAGATTCTGGCTGTCTGGGATGTGTCTGTGTCAGACTCTTCCTGAAAACATTCCTGTCTTTTGTGAGCTCATGAATTATTTTCATAGAACCAGAGACTGGTTTGGGTCAGAGGGGACCTTAAAAATCCATTTATTCTACCCCTCGCCATGGGCAGGGAACCCTTCCACTATTCCAGGTGGCTCCAAGCCCTGTCCAACCTGGTCTTGGGCACTTCCAGGGATGGCACAACCAGAAATTCCCTGGAAAACCAGTGCCAGGTCCTCACCACCCTCACAGGGAACGATTTCTTCCCAATATCCAACCTCAATTTCCCCTCTGTCAGTTCAACCCTTCTCCCCCTTGTCCTGTCCCTGCAATTCCTGATGAAAAGTCCCTCTCCAGCTTCCCTGGAACTGCTCTGTATCCTGGAAGGTGCTGTGAGGTCTCTACACAACCATTTTTTTCTCCTATTTCTCTGCTATTTTATACTGAGAGGGCAAATATCACCCCCAGAGGTGCCAGAAACTCCAGTTTGAATTAATTTACTACCAAGGATGCCCTGATTTTATTTGAGTGAACACCTTGGAGACAGGAGAATCCCAACACTGGGGAAAAACACCAGGAAAAGGTGAAAGGCACGGCAAAACCCTCTGGATGCACCAGCGAACAAACAGCTCAACACCAGGAGGTTGCAGGGTCACAAACTACAGATTTTATTGGTTTTTTTTCCAGAAAGATTGAAGCAAAACAGTGATGGAAAGAGTGAAACATCCCACACACCAAGAGGAGAACGAAGGGCAGCACCAGCGCTCACGGGAGAAGCTCGCTGGGCGGCGGCTTCAGGGCACATCACAAGCACCAGGCGAGGGAAGGCAGGAGAAGAAGAGGAGTTCTACAGCGTCTAAGCACAGGAGGAGGAGCGTTTGGGGTGTTATCCATATCCAAATCCGTATCCAAGAGGGAACGAGCCGGGTGGGTTCAGTTGCTGCCACCGCAGCAGCCGCCGCTGCTGCCGCCGCAACAGCCGCTGTTGTTGCTGCTGATGGTGTAGCAGCAGGGCATGGACATGCAGCAGGACTGCATGGGCATGCAGCAGGGGGTGCAGCAGGGGCTGCAGCACTGCATGGGGCTGCAGCACATGGGCCTCTTGCAGGTCTTGGGGCTGCTGTAGCAGCACATGGTGTAGCTACTTCCGCCACCGCAGCATCCGTTGGGCATCTTGGTGATGGGAGTGGAGGCGAAGCTGGAAGGGAAAGAGGGAGTTTGTCTTTTTCTCTGCTTGAATCTCCCAGAGCTTAAAGTATTCTTATCCCCAAATCCATCCCAAACTGGCCACGGATGTGCCTGGTGTCCTGAATCTCAGGACAGACTCCTGTGCTTCTGGCATTTTGTCCAGCACAGAGAGAATCCACCTGGCCGCAGCCCAAAACCAATCTCTGGTCCCCAAAACCAACCTGTGATCCCAAATCTTCTGCAGAGTCCCACCCCAAACCAGACAGCCCAGTAAACCCCGGAGAAGCCCAGGGAAACAGAGAATCCCAAAGTAAAGACAGGTAGCAAAGTCCAACTTACCCTGCTGAGCAGTGGAGGGAGGAGAGGAGAAGTCGAGATGATCGAATGAAGACCCCTGGGCTGGGGAGCCTTTTATACGCTCCAAAGCCTCCTCCCCTGGAAATGAGGCATCCCTCGGCAATTCCGACCCCGTGGATCACCGGTGTATCCCCTCACGTGCCTTCCTCCTCCGGTGTTTAATCTCTGCCTCTTTCTGTTTGCTCACCACCTCAATTGTGCCCCATAATTACTCCTCCAGAGGAACAACAGATGCAAATTTTCTAATGGATTTGCGTTAATGGCACCGGAGGGAGGGAGCTCTGAGGTGTTCCCATCCCTTCCCAAGGAATGACCTTGGGACACAGGGATGCTTAACAATGTGCCTGGGGGGAGCCAGGTGCTGAAGCAGTGGGACAACCATGCCTGGAACTTGGAGTTGTCATTGCTCATGTGTCCTCTCTGCCCTTTGGCTGGGATCTCTGGGGGCCGGTGGAAATTTTTGGTCAATGGGAATCCTTCTTTTCCTGCCTCTGTGGTCAAAGTTTAGGCTGAAATTTCCCCTTTCTCAGTCTTGCTCTTGGGCCTCCCTTCAGGGTGCTGGGTCCTCACACTCTCTGTTTTGTAATTTTTGTTCTATTATTGAGATTTTTTTTTGTTTTCATCCATGGAATGGATGGGCTGAGTCTAAACGAAGCGGCTTTCAAAGCAGCAGTGCACACGGGAGGGTTTTTCCCCGTGTTGGTTCCACACATCCCATTTTCTGAGATTATCCCAAAGGTTTCTGGGACTGAGGAGACTCGTGGTGATCACATTTGAGTGTTCACGTGAGGAACTGCGGCCACATGCAGAGCAGGGACAGCTCCTCGTTAGAAGATGTTGACGGTGCTTCCATGTGATGAGAGGGGCCTCTGGTAAAAGATAGGAATTCCAGGATGCTGAGGCAGCACCAATTCATGGCAAAAAGAGGCTGCCATCACATCCAGGAGACTCTGACTGTGAGGCTGACGTGGTGGCAGGTGATCCCTGGTGACTGGGACAGGATCTGCCTTTCCAGGATGTGACCATGACCTCTTGTGACGTCGGGTGTCCCCTCTGGAATTGTCCCCAGGGGAGCATTGTTTTGGTCACTCAATAATAACCAAGAGTTGCCTGCAGGAAGCAACGTCCTCCTTGTGTAAACCCTCAAACATCTCCCTTGAATCAATCATTCATCGCATTTTTATCGGGTTTTATTGCTATCCTGTTGGCCAAGATGATCCTGGTGTTGTAGTCATAGAAATACGGAACGATTTGGGTTGGAAGAAACCCCAAAATCATCCAGTCCAACCCTCCTGGATGGGCAGGGACACCTTCCACTATCCCAGGCTGCTTCAAGCTCCATCCAGCCTGGCCTTGGACACATCCAGGGATGGGACACCCATGGAATACCCTGTGCCAGGGCATCGCCACCCTCACAGGGAAGGACTTCCTCCTAATATCCCATCCAAACCTGCCTCTTCTCCAGGCTGAGCCACCCCACCACTGTCAGTATTTAGAGCATTTTCCCTGCTGTTCAACACCTTTTAACCTGTGCTGGGGTCAGAAACAACATCCACACAAAGTTCCTTTTATAGGCCAGGCCCCATCCTGTGATGTTTTTGGAAACTTTCATGGTGGTTCTGTGAGTTTGAGACTTTTGTGAATCCATTCCTGCAGCTTTTCCAGTGTAGGGTAAGACCACGTTGGATGTAGCTCTGGTCTAGCTGCAGGCGTCCCTGTCCATGGCAGGGGTGTTGGAACGAGGTGGTTTTTGGCACCTCTTCCAACCCAACCCATCCCATGATTCTGTGATTCAAAGATGGAATGAATATTCACAATATTCCTTAAAGAGAAAGCACTTTATTGAATGTTCTGGTCCGGGATATCCTTCTGTCTGATTTACAATAAATAAAAAAATTATTTACAATAAAAACCCTCCTGAAGACCCAAGCAATGTTTTCAGAGAGTCAAACACGTACAGAAGATGATTCTAATGCAGATGTTGCGTGTGAAGGTTGGAGGAAGCAAATCAAGCCAGAGCTCCGGGCATTTTCTCCAGACCTGCAATTCCGAGCTGAGTCCTGCATTTTAATAGCAAAGAAAGTCCCAGCCAGGGAGGGAAGGTATCGTTGACTCACGGGTTTGCTATTTTAGGAATGAGGCTTTTAGGTTGGATGCCAACCCTGGGTTTCCTTCCCGGCTCGGAACACGCAGGGGAAACGCTCTGCTCCCGTAAAAATTCAACGATTTCGGGGGGTTTCTAAGCTTTTATTTTTGGAAGATGGTGGTGGGAAGAAGATGCTGCCTGCTGTCCAGTGAGTAGTGAATCTCTGCTCTGGGACCAGGGGCAGGACCTGAGGGAATGGCTGGAGCTGCGCCAAGGAAGGTCTAGGTTGGATATTTCTGGAAAGTTCTTCCCCCAGAGGGTGGTGGGGCAACACCCAGGCTCTCCAGGGAATGGGCACGGCCCCAAGGCTGCCAGAGTTTCAGGAATGTTTGGATAATGCTCTCAGGGAAGCGGTGGGATTTTGGGGTGTCTGTGGAGGGGCAAGAGTTGGGCTCCATGATCCTGGTGGATCCTTTCCAAGTCAGGATGTTCGAGGAGTCTCTGATTTACGGAGTGCTGTGTTTTCTGATGGTGCAGTTACGCCTCCTTGCTCAGTCCTCGCCCTTTGAGTTTTAATTACTTCAGCTTTCCGTTCTGTAGTAAACCTGAGCTGAGGTGAATGCTCAGGAGGGGCAAGAAGGAATCAAGGAATGGTTTGGGCTGGAAAGGACTTTAAAGCTCATCCCCTTGCCATGAGACACCTCCCACTGTCCCAGGCTGCTCCAAACCCTCCAACCTGGCCTTGGACACTTCCAGGGATCCAGAGGTGCCCACAGCTCCTCTGGGCACCCATTCCAGAGGATCAGGAATGCTCTGCTTGCTTCAGACATGACTTTATTTGCGCCAAGAGCCTGGACAACTCTTTGTGTACCAAATGTTGTGCTGTGCCACTGGGGCACACCCAGGATCTTGGCCAAAGGCACAGATGGGGCCGGAATGAGGAGAAACTCTGGGCAAGGTGACAAATCCTGGGCCAGGTGACAAATCCCGGGCAAGGTGGAAAATTCTGGGCAAAGTGGCAAATTCTGGGCAAGGTGGCAAATTCTGGGCAAGGTGATAAGTCCTGGGCAAGGTGGAAAATTCTGGGCAAGGTGGAAAATTCCGGGCAAAGCCATGTAAGAACAACCAAAAGACCAAATGTTGTGTTTTGCTTAATGCCAAGTTTTATTGTCTACAAGTCAAGAGAGGAAAAGAAGAGCGGTCACAGTGACACCAAAGGTTTCCCAAACACCAAGAGGAGAATTAACACCCCACTAATATCTCATGCCTTCTACAATGGGTGGTAAATTCAGGTGTACTCAAGACAGTCAATAATTAAAGACAGCGATAACTAAAGGACAGAAAGAAGCAGCAGCTTAAGCTTGGAAAGAAGAAGAAAATCGCTATGAATTGGCTCCATCACCATGAGAACCAGAAGGGACGAGCAGCTTTTCACCGCCTTGTGCCCATTCTCGGAGCTCAGCAGGTCTTCCTGAGGCTGGCACAGCACTGCTGGATGGGGATGCAGGGGGTGCAGTACTTCCTCACGGGGGTGCAGCAAACCACCACGGGCTTCTTCACCACGCAGGAGCAGCAGGACAGGGACCCGCAGGGGCAGCAGCAGGGCCGTGGGACACAGCACACGGACTTCTGGCACACCTTGGTGCAGCACACAGACTGGCACGGGTCACAGCAGGACTGGCACGGGTCACAGCAAGGCTTCTGGCACGGGTCACAGCAGGACTGGCACGGGTCACAGCAAGGCTTCTGGCACGGGTCACAGCAGGACTGGCACGGGTCACAGCAAGGCTTCTGGCACGGGTCACAGCAGGACTGGCACGGGTCACAACAAGGCTTCTGGCATGGGTCACAGCAGGACTGGCATGGGTCACAGCAGGGTTTCTGGCACGGGTCACAGCAGGACTGGCACGGGTCACAACAAGGCTTCTGGCATGGGTCACAGCAGGACTGGCACGGGTCACAGCAAGGCTTCTGGCACGGGTCACAGCAGGACTGGCACGGGTCACAGCAAGGCTTCTGGCACGGGTCACAGCAGGACTGGCACGGGTCACAGCAAGGCTTCTGGCACGGGTCACAGCAGGACTGGCACGGGTCGCAGCAAGGCTTCTGGCATGGATCACAGCAGACAGTCTGGCATGGCTCACAGCAAGGCTTCTGGCATGGGTCACAGCAGGACTGGCAAGGGTCGCAGCACGGCTTCTGGCACGGGTCACAGCAAGGCTTCTGGCACGGGTCACAGCAGGACTGGCATGGGTCACAACAAGGCTTCTGGCACGGGTCACAGCAGGACTGGCATGGGTCACAGCAAGGCTTCTGGCACGGGTCACAGCAGGACTGGCACGGGTCACAACAAGGCTTCTGGCACGGGTCACAGCAGGACTGGCACGGGTCACAACAAGGCTTCTGGCACGGGTCACAGCAGGACTGGCATGGGTCACAGCAAGGCTTCTGGCAGGGGTCACAGCAGGACTGGCACGGGTCACAGCAGGGCTTCTGGCATGGGTCACAGCAGGACTGGCACGGGTCACAGCAGGGCTTCTGGCAGGGGTCGCAGCAGCAGGATTGCTGGCACGGGGAGCAGCACACGGTCTTGCAGGGGCTGCAGCACACAGTCTTGCAGGGGCTGCAGCACACAGTCTTGCAGGGACTGCAGCACACGGTCTTGCAAGGGCTGCAGCACACGGTCTTGCAGGGGGTGCAGCACACTGTCTTGCTCTTCACGACAGAGCAGCATCCCGTGGAACAGCATCCAGTGGAGCACATGGTGTTGGGAGAGGAGTGAAGGGTGGCTGGAGTGAGGATCTGGAACACAAAGGACTTTGAGATTCAACCCATCTTTCCACACTGCCCAGGCCCTCATCCCACTCCTATTCCACTGCCCAGGCCCTATCCCATTTCCTATTTCTTTGTCTTGAGTTGGAAACCCAAGATCCTCGCAGGAATCGAACCAACACTTGCTCTGTCCCAGAGATATTTGAACTCTCCTGGGAGCTTCCTGAATTTCCACCCCAAGCAGCTAATTTTCCACTGTGCTCTCTCCACCTTTTCCAAGAGGCAACAGATCAACAGTCTCAGAAAAATCTGGATTTCAGGGAGAGCCGTAGCTCATGGAACCCCCTAACACTAAAACCCTGCAATTGCAAAACCTTGGAATCGTAAACCCATGGAACCACAAACCCATGGATCCACAAAGCCATAGAACCAAAGAACATTTTCGGTCAGAAGACACCTTTGAAGGTCCATCCAGCCCAACGCCCTGCAGAGATCACACACAACGACCCAGCCTCAATCCATCTCTTGCCCAAAGCCAAATGAGAACCAAGAATCCCTGGTAGGAAGCACTCACCGTTCTCGTTCTTGCTGAGAGCTGGAGGTGTGTGAGGAGCAGAGGCTGCTGGAGACCTTTTATTGAGGTCGGAGTTGCCCTGCCGGACATGAGGTACCCCCCAGCAATCCGTGATTTACGCACTAAGCCTGTACTTATTCACCCAATGGGCCTTCATGTGTTTAGTCTTTGCCTCGTGGCTTTTGACCAACCCCTCAATTTTGGGTTATTATCAATTTGTTGTGTGAATTTTTTACAATTTTTTAATGTCAAGTTAATTCTTGTGGGACGCTCGAAGGCGTTGTTTCTGCTCGCTTTGCATATGGTAAGGCTGCTGCATGGAGATGATTAATTGACATAAAAATCCTAATTAAGATTGAGGTGCAGTGGATTCCATAGACGTGCAGAAGCTTCTGGACGTCAGTTGCTCCTTGATATGATTTTTAAAATAGAATTCCAGGAAGTGCAATTCCTTGGTCCCATGCTTTGCGTCTGAGTGCAGAAATGGTGGAGCCCAAAGTCCTTCTCTGGGGCCACCAGAAGGGCCAACCCAGAAAGTTCTCGATGTCCCATCCCTCGCTGCCTCATCCCATCCATGCATGAGAAAACATCTGGGAATAGAATCATGGAATATCCCAGGCTGGAAGGGACCCACAGGGACCATCCAGACCAACCCCTGACCCTGCACAGCCCCAAAAATCCCACCCCGTGCCCAAGGTGGTTGTCCAAACTCTCCTTGAGCTCTCTCAGGCCCAAGAGTTTGCCAATATCAATCATTTTCACTGCAAATTCATTGTACAAATTCGGAATTGGTTTCGGATCAAATCAGAGTGTTTTTCCAATTCCTCTTCGACGTATTTAAATAAAAGCAAAATGCAAAACCGCTCTGGAAGTTTTGCATCCTGTTTGTGCTCGGCATAACTTGATCTGCAAAATTCCAGTTCAATTCTTTTCAGATTCCAAGATGCCCTGGAGTAATGGAAGAGCCACCCACGGATGTTAATTCTGGAAAAACTCTGTGCTCAGCTCCCAGTCACCCGCTGGCAGTGATTATTGCTGATGCTAATGATCACGTTGTGATCAGCCATTAATGATAGATGTTAATATCTGTTTTGCATAAAAGCTCCGTGTGATGTCTTGAGCATCTCGAGGATCTAAAATTAAACCACGACTTTATTAAAAAATGATCTCTCTCCCGTCAAGGGAAATGTTTGGTGTCTGAGGTCACCCCCAGGGGTGGAAATGGGGGCTGAGCACCAAAGGACCCCCTGCATGCCTGGAGACCCCTCACTTCTGCTGGGGTGAGGGAGGGGAGATTTAGGCTGTGTTTGCACATCCAATTCTGGATGTTGAGGACACTTTGGGCCACCAGAACCTTCCATTTGGCTCCTGGCGACACAAATCCTCCGTTTCCCCTCAGTTCTGCTCTTGACATTCGGCCACGTCACAATTTGAGGAGCTGGTCCTGCTTCGAGGAATTCACAGGACCGTGAAGTCACCACTTCTCCAGGCAAGGCCATCCCAAGGTCAACGTTCCAGTTCCCTCGGAGCTTAATTTCCTATTGGCTTCAGCTCTGTTAATGACCTTGAGCCGGGTGCCGCCTAATTAGCGATTGACGCTCACACCGCATCTCCAGGTGATCTGCAGGGGATTCCAGAGCCTCCAGAGAAACTCCAGCACTAGAAATGTGGGGCATCGCCAGCAGGGAGGTGATGGAAGAGGGGTTGGCCAAAATGAGGCCGTTTTGTGTTGACTTTGTACGGATTTGGTGCGTCGGTTCATCCGGTGAGCCAAAAAAAAAACCTCATTGTTGCAGTTGGATGTGAACACCAGAGGTGTTTGAAGCTCTGCAAGGTGGATTCATAGATACAACAGCGATTTTACAGAGGAAAACATTCAAATTAGGGCCATAAAATGTCTCAATTATATTTTGCTTTGAGTGAAGGGATTGTGCAGGCTCTGAAAGATGCCCAGAGGAGCAGAGCTCTGTTTGTTTGGATTGGAGATCCAGGAAACCAATCCGGAGGCATATTTCCTCACAGATTGTCCAGGTTGTGGAATCCCCTGTGTTGTTATTTGACATGTTCTTAGCAGAGCAGAAACGTCCCTTCAGGCCACCTGGAGAAGAGGATTTCTCTTGCCAAACATTTGTGGTTCTTCGAGGCCTCCCCACCCTCACAGGGAACAATTTCTCTATTTTATCCCACCTAAAACTCCTCTCCATCACTCTGAAATAATTCCCTGTGTCCTGTCTCTGCAGTTCCTGAGGAAAAGTCCCTCTCCAGCTTCCCTGGAGCCCCTTGCAGATCCTGGGAGAAGCTCTGAGGTCTCCACAGGTTCAACATTCCCAACATTCCCAGCCTGGCTCCATGGGGGAAAGGCTCCTTATCAACTTCATGGCCTTCTCTGGATTTGGAAAAAGAAATAAAACGTGCCATGGCCAGTGATGGAGGAGAAAGCTGGAAGCTGGGGCAGCAGAGGGAAGTGAAAATCTCTGCTTGAAGACCAAACCACTGCTGTGGCCGTGAAACCTCACAAACTCAATTCCCACCTGCAGGGAGGGCAGGAATGAGTAAGAAAATTGTTTTTTTTTTTTCCAGGCTCCTGTGAGGCTGAGCCACCTCTTAGCAAGGGCGAGAACCCCCAGGCAGGTGAATCATTCATTGGCTCTGTCCCGACCTCAACTTTTCCTTTTTAACCCATTCCTCTCTAATGAGCATTTTCTCCAGAACCTATAAATAACTAATTCCAATTGCTTATTGACCAAGTGGTCATTTAGTGGCTGTTGCAGCACTCAGCTCACTCCAGGCTGTTTCCCACGCCAGGGATGGGTGATGAGGGGTGAATCATGCTGGGGAAACCTTCACTTATTTTACACTGCAGAAAACTGGTTAATTGAGGCTGTTCCGTGTTCCAAACCCTGCAGGTTTTGATTTTATTTTGGTTCCAAAAATAGCAGCGGCTCTGCAACACGCGGGGAAAACATGAACACACAGGTCAGGTGGATACCCGAACCCCAACATCTGCTGAGCCCAGGGCAAGGATTTGTTTCCCCCAGGAATTCACCCCACGTGCTCCTCCCAGCCCTGCAGGCATTTTCCATGGATTTCATGTTTCCTTGGCGTTCCTCCAGCTCCAGGGATTAAATTATTATTCCAAACCCACAGGAAAACAGTGATGCCACCAGACTAGCATGGAATCCCAGAGAAATCCCAGAGAAAAGAGGTCCCAGACCACCAAATCCAACCTGTGCCTGATCCCCACCTTGTCAACCAGCCCAGGGCACTGAGGGCCACCTCCAGGCTTTCCCCGGACACCTCCAGGGATGGGCACTCCAAACCTCCCTGGGCAGCCCTTTCCAAGGCCTGACCACCCTTTCCAGGAGGAAATTCCTCCTGATGTCCCCCCTGAGCCTCCTCTCCTCTCAGTTGAGTCCCCCCAGGAGTTCTCCAGACCCTTCTCCTGCTGCCCAGCCCCTTTCCCCAGCTCTGTTCCCTTCTCTGGTCACACTCCAGCCCCTCAACGCCCCTCTTGCCCACCGACCCAGCCCATTTAATGGAGCAGTGACTGAAAACATCCGGGACTGTTCGGTCGGCTTGAAACACCATTTTTATTGTCTTGCTGGAGGACGAAGCAGCAAAGCAAGGAGGGAACCATTCCCAGCTTTGGCAGAAGAAAGATAAACAGCTCAGAGCTCCTTAAACCGAGAGGTTTCATCCTAAAACTGCATCACCTCCGGCAGTTTTAGAAGGCTTTTCTTGGAGAGAAGTCATAAAGCTGCAGAGCCACGATCACTGGGACCAGCTGGAAGCTGTGGATGAGAAGCGAGCTGGTGCATCCTGGTGCTGGATCCTGCCCTCAGTACTTGGGGTAGGACGGTGGCAGCTTGCAGATGTTCTTGGTGACCTGGGGACAGACTGGGGGGCAGTAACGCTGCACTGGGGGGCAGCAGGGCTGCACGGGGGGGCAGTAACGCTGCACGGGGGGGCAGTAACGCTGCACGGGGGTGTAGCAGGGCTGCACCGGGGGGCAGCAGGGCGTCACGTAGCTGAACTTCTGCACAGGCTGCCTCTGGATGGTGTAGTGGCACGAGGGCCTCGAGTCGTGGCAGGAGGAGCGGGATCCGTGGCAGGAGGAGCGGGATCCGTGGCAGGAGGACTCATAATCGTGGCAAGACCCGCGGGAGCACATTGTCCTGGAGTACTGGCAAAGCTGTTTGGAGCAAGGGATCAATGTGGTGAGAGGTGGCTCTGATTCTCTTCTTATATTCCTCCCTTTTTCTTTTTAGTAATATTTTTTCTTGATGTCTCCTGTGAACTGTTTCTCTCCTTTTTTCACCTCCCTAATCCAGACCCAACACCCTTTCAATCCCGCCAGATCTGCTGGGAATGCTCTGGGAATTGGGGTGCGAAATCAGGTCCCTGTGAGTCAATTGGAGCCTCAAGAGCCCACCTGCCAAGCCCCAGCTCCAGCAGAGTTTGTGTCACCCGAGGATCCCTCTGGACCCCACCGGGATTCCCAGGAATCCTTGTCCTCCCTCCACCATTTCCCACCCCTCTCTCCCTCAACACATGTGGGAGGCACTTCCGTAAATCCCAGCTCCCACGAGACCCATAAAAACCTTTCTTGGAGATTTCAAGAACAGAAATGGTGAAGTTGGTCTTACCCTCTTCAGTTGCAGCGAGAAGTTTCTGGAAGCGAAGGCGAGCGACTGCGGAGGATGGGGCTGAGGGACCTTTTATCCTCTCCCGAGGTTATTTGGGGTGTGAGGCACCTCCTCACGATGACACCTTAATTAATTCTGCGCTCAATCCCGCAGATGTTTGCACTTCCCCTGATTTTAGGTGTTCCCTCCCTGACGCACCGGGCCCCATCCCGTCGGTGATTCCTACGGCAGGGATTTTGGAAGGGCAGCTCTCTCCCATTTCCTGGAGACTGACACTGATGTGACGGGTGTTAATTAGCAACGAGGGACACCCGGGATTGCATCAGGCACAGAAAGGTCTCAGAAACGCTGACTCCTGGGGTTGGTCCTCCGTTGGGTGCAGGTGACAGCTCAGGGTTTTAATTCCCCTGTTGTTGAGTGCCAAGAGGAAATGGGATTACTGCCTGCAATTCCTGGCGATGGCACAATGCCGGAAAATCCGGCGGGATCTCCTTGGCTCCCTGGGCTGGCAAGAAATAAAATGTTCCTGATTCTTCACGTGTCCCTCAAGTTGGCAGATGACTGGGATGATCCCACCAGGTTGTCCCACGTGAATCACAGGGTATTAAAGAGAAAAACATCTGACCCTGAGCTCTGTGCGAGGTTTGAGGATATTAACTTTTCCCATTCCTTGGTTTCTCTTTCCTTCTGCGGTCCCTCACATTTTTTTCACCTGACCTCACCAAAGGATTCAGAGAAGAGGAGCTGAAGTTTCAGCAAATATTGGGTTTTGTCATTACTGGTGGAAGTTTGGGCACTAAAGCTGGATTCATGGCCCTGTTTGACTCAGAGTTTGAAGTGTAAGAAAATGAAACTCCTTAACCTGGGAAAATGTTGCCCATTAGAGCAATTCTCTGACTGGGAAGGGAAGATTTCCCAAACTGGGGGTGTCCCACAGCTGTTCCCCAGGATAAAGGTGGCCAATTCCTCGTGGGGAGTTTTGTGGAGCAAGGGAGGATGGCAGGAATTCCTCATGGACGTTTGGTGACTCAGGTGAGGGTCCCTCAGCTGCCGCCCAGGTGACAAAGTGGGAGCTTGTGCGACAGTTCTCCTTTTGCCCACATTGATGCCCTCCAAAATCTTTCTACCTCCTCAAGAGCCTTCTAAAACCACCCAAAAAACATCTCTGAACCTTTCAAATTCAGGGCCTGCTCAGGAAAGCGGGATCTTAGAAGAGTTCCCATCATCCTTTGCTCAAAGTTCTTCCACAGGAATTTGGGCCTTCTGTTTTCAGAGGCTCAAAGGCTTTCAGAGATTTGAAATTTTATATCCAAGGTCTGAAATGGAGCTCGGAGTAAGTTATTGCATATTGAGAAGCAGCAATGTGACCTACTTATTCCACTTCCATTTAATTTCCTGGAATCACTGAGGTGGGAAAAGCCCTCTCAGATCATTGAGTCCAATCTTTGACCATCTCCCCCTTTCCTTTACTGACTTTCATTCATTCCCAAATGAATGTGGGAATTATTTGCCACCAAATTTTGGGATACTTTGGAAATACGAAGAAATTTGAATTGAAAACCCCTGAAAAAATTACCAAAAAAATCAAGGAAAATGAGAATAAAGGAATTCAAAGGCAACGAGGGTCTCATGAATCAGATTTATTGCTTCCCACACCCAGATGAGTCTGAAACAGAAGTGCAAGACAGAGAAAGATTCCCAACAAATAATTATGCTCTGAATAACTAGAAAAGGACATTTCCCAAATAATTAGCAAGAGTGACACCATAAAGGTTAACTAGGGGAGCATTTCATCCCCACAAGGCAGAGACCCAGGGGTTTCAGCGTGGACGAGACGAGCCGAGGTCGGGGTGTCCAAGGGAGGAGCCGGCGGCTCCGGCAGCCGGGGCTGGATCCTGTTCAGTACTTGGGGCACGCCGGTGGAAGATTCCAGATGTTCTTGGTGTACTGGGGGCAGTAGGGCACCTGGGGACAGCAGGGCACCTGGGGACAGCAGGGGGCAGGGGGACAGTAGCGCTGCACGGGGGGACAGCAGGGGGCAGGGGGACAGTAGCGCTGCACGGGGGGACAGCAGGGCGTCACGTAGGTGCATTTCTGCACCGGCTGCCTCTGGACGTAGCGGCAGGAGGGCTCCGGCTCGTGGCAGGAGGAGCGGGATCTGTGGCAGGAGAACCAGGATCTGAGGCAGGAGGAGCGGGATCCGTGGCAGGAGGACTCGTAGTTGTGGCAGGACCCGCGGGAGCACATCGTGCTGGAGTTCTGGCAGAGCTGGAGGGAAGAGAGAGATGGTCAGGCTGGAACAGCTGCCCCTTCCTTGGCTCTTCTTCAGGACTGGGATGGGAAATGTTGTTTCCCTCTGTTTTGGGATGTACGGGACATGGTGACCCTTCCTTTTGGAGGACACTCCATGATGGTGCGGCTCTGACGGGAATTTCCCTCCCAAGATGCTCCTGCTGGCTTTCCAAGGTAGAATTTCCCTCTAAAACTGCTCTGACTCGTCTGAGCTCTCTCTGCCTCCATCTCCTGCCAGTCTGGGAGTGAATTCCTTGCTGTCTCCCAAAGACTCCCAGATCTTCAATTGCTCCTGCTTTTCTGCCATCCCACCCGTGAGCAAACCAAGCACTCCTTGTGTCTGTTCGGACACCCAGTCATCAAAAATAAGGAATTTCTAAGACAAAGGAAAAGTCTAAACTCAGAACTCTGTGAACAACTGCTGCTCAAGAGTAGATAAATCAACATAATCCAACTCACCCTTGGATGGAGCAAGAGGAAGAGCTCGTGGAGCTGATGATGAGTGAAGGATGGACAGGGGATGCCGGACTTTTATATCTCCCAAAGGGTTGTCCTGGGAATTAGACACCTCTTGACAATGCTGACACAAACCCTCATATTCATATTTATCTCCTGTGTCTCGTTTTTAGCATTTCCGACTTGACGCAGTTAGGAAAAAAACCAACGATGACTTTTTCCTCAGCACTTTAATAAGCAAGGAATTACCCAATCTGCTTAGAAGGGAATTTTGGAGGCAGTTGCATATTCCCGTGGCAAAAATGAACCTACCCCTGGAGTTATTAAGTGATTTGTCATTGGGCAACTGGGATTGCATCAACTCTGGAGGGTTGACTCCTTCCCCGCGTGCTGCCCCTGGTTTTCTGTGGCAGAGTCACATTTTGATTGATAGGTTTTTTTCCCCTGACACAAGGGACTGTAATTAAGAGCCACAACTCCCAGGGACTTCATTAGAGGGAGGTCCTGGTGACTAGCTGGGACCCAACGCCTCGACTCCGGAGGTGACGCCAGAACGACGTCCCCCATCCCAAATTTTTTCCGTTCCCTTTGCCAACCGTCAGCTGTTTTTTTGTTTGTGCCATGATATTTTCCTTTTTTGAGCTCCTCCTGGATGGAGGGGGTTTCAAATCCTCAGCAGGAAGGGTTTGTGTGCGGATTTTACCTCTTGCCAACCCCAAGTTTCTGTGGGGGTCACATTTAATTAATTTAAGCAGTTTCATAATTTTTATTCTTTCCCGCATTTCGCTCTTTGATCCCAAGTTTCTCTCAGAGCAGCCCAAGGTTTTAGGACAATAAAATGGGTGATTGTCCCTTTCCTGTGACTTTTATCCAAGTGAGAGCCACAGGAACAACTCAGGGGTCAGGGAATGAGGCGACCTTTAGGGTCCCTCCCCATCCAAACTATTTTACGATTCTATGAATCTTTTTATATATTTCTGAGGCCATAGTTCAGAAACCCAAAAGCTTTTCAGAAAATCTTTTAGAGCTGAGGAAAATCTGAAGTCTTCTGGAAGCTGCTGTGATGTAGAAACACTTCGTCTGGGTGGATTAAACTCCTTTTTGGAGGAGGCCCTTGAGTCAATTCTCCGTCAGGCAGGAGGAATCCATGGAATCAGGGAATCATGGAGTGACTTGGGTTGGAAAGGACATTAAAGATCATCTCATTCAACTCTCAGGGTTATTAACTCAAGCTGAGTCTGGCTGCTGAGCTGATGCAGCCACAGAGCCTGTTCTGGAACCGGTGTCTCAGCTGGACTGGGAGATAAGGAAAGTCTGAGGTTGTCAAAAGTCCAGAAAGATTTCACACTTATTTTAAGTGCCTGCAATCGTCACTGAAAACAGTAATTTGGAGCTCAGTGAAAGAAGGAGGGCTAGGAAAAGCCACGAGGTGCTTATTTGCATTTATTAGACACCTCGAAATGTTTGTGACTCTGACTCAGAGGGACGAATGAAGTGTGAGGAGCTGCTGAGGAGGGGACTCAGTTCCCTCCAGTGGAATCCCGGAATGGGCTGGATGGGGAGGGACCTTGGAGATCTCCAGTGCCACCCCTGCCATGGCAGGGACACCTCCCACTGTCCCAGGGTGCTCCAAACCCCGTCCAGCCTGGCCTTGGAAACTTCCAGGCATCCATGGAATCACCTGTGCCACCCTCCCGTGAGCAATTCCTTCTGGATATAAATGTATAAATACATCTATAATATAAACATAAATATTCTGTGCATCAATATGTGAATAAATATGGTGCAGGTGAGCTCTCTGAGCCTTCAGCTACTCCAGGAATGCCTCTGGAATTGCTGGCTTTTATTATTTTGAAATTTTAGGGATATTTTGTGATCAGCTTGAGGAGAAAAGAGCGAGAAGTGGTGACTAAGAAGTCAGAGGTAACAATTATTCCGAGGAAAAAAGGTCAAAGAATAAACAGACCGTGAACTTCTCTTACTTTTGGAATTTAAATTTTATTGTTTTGGAGGCTGTCAGACAGGTGAAAAGCAGCAGGAATCATTCCCAGCTTCATGGAAAGCTGGGTCTTGCATGCTGAGAAAATTAAACCAAATTAGAGCAAAACCAGGAACCCAATTCTAATCACGGATGAGGAAGTTGAGGATCAAATTAAAAATGGGACTAAAGAACCATCGATTGAAGCTTTAGGCATGGAGATCATCCAAGGCAGGAGCCATCCAGCGTGCCCTCAGTACTTGGGGTAGGATGGTGGCAGCTTGCAGATGTTCTTGGTGACCTGGGGACAGACTGGGGGGCAGTAACGCTGCACTGGGGGGCAGCAGGGCTGCATGGGGGGGCAGTAACGCTGCACGGGGGTGTAGCAGGGCTGCACCGGGGGGCAGCAGGGCGTCACGTAGCTGAACTTCTGCACAGGCTGCCTCTGGATGGTGTAGTGGCACGAGGGCCCCGAGTCGTGGCAGGAGGAGCGGGACTCATGGCACGAGGTCTCGTGGCTGTGGCAGGAGCCGCGGGAGCACATTGTCCTGGAGAGGTGGCAGAGCTGGAGGGAAGAGAGGAACGGTCACAGCCGGCACCAGCTTATAGACATTTGCTCTGGGATTCCCCATTTTCTTCCTAATTCCCAGTTCTTCAGGGGTGAGAAAGAGGGGTCAGTGTTGTTGGGAGATGCTTTGATAATGCCTCACTAAACCCAGAACCTTTTGTGGATGGGACTTGATTTCCAAAGAAAAATTGGTCCTAACATCAATTTCCCTCGAGCAGCTCCAGACCCTCTGGTTCCTCCTGCTTAGGAACCTCCAAACCCGTTTTCCACAAAACCTCTGTCTGTATTTTCTACCCTTTCTGTTATTTTGGTTTGCCTTGAGCCTCTGCTCAAAGCCTTTTTTGTAATTTGTTTCAATAATTTGCTCTTGTGGGTGACAAGAACTTGGTCTCCAGCACGACCAAGATCCAGAGGTGAGGAGGGAGTGCCCGACACTCCAATTCTACCCAAACTCATGGAGAAATTTCCAGTTTCCTTAAAGAAACTCCAGGGGAAGAGAAAAATTGGACTCACCCTTCCAGCAGTGGGGATGGAGCTGTTTTGGAGCAGAGCAGTGAGTGAAGGAAACTGGGATGGGAAACCTTTTATACATTTCCACAGGTTTATCTGGGACATGAGGCATCCCTAATTACAGATCCCAGCCCATTTCTATCCGCTGTGTTCAGCTTCCCGTATTTTCCCTTTGATGCTCTGTGCTTTTAGCATTGTAATTATTAATAGCTCATTAATTCCTTCACCTCCCTATGAACGAGATTGGAAGGAATTTTCACGGGAAGTGCCCAATGGATCTGCTCATGGACAACATGGATCAGGCAGAAGAGGTGTTTGTAATCCCAAATTCCTCAGGGTCACGTGGACCAGGAGCTCCACATGATCCACCTCCATGTGAAAAAATTTTTATTGATGTTAATCCCTGGGGATTAGGTTTAGGGCAGGAATTCTGCAGGGGAATTGCACAACGGGGCCGGATATCTCGATGAGAGGTTTGCATTAGCCCAAATCTGTCCTTCAGTGATCATTCCAACCTGCCTGCCCCGTGTGGCCCAGCAAGGATTTCTACTCCGGGTGCCCACCAAAGCCACAGGTTCTGCCCCCAAACCGGAGTGGGTTCCTGTCCATGGCCCACAGGTTCTGCCCCTAAACCGGAGTGGGTTCCTGTCCATACTCCACAGGTTCTGCCCCCAAACCGGAGTGGGTTCCTGTCCATACTCCACAGGTTCTGCCCCCAAACCGGAGTGGGTTCCTGTCCATACTCCACAGGTTCTGCCCCCAAACCGGAGTGGGTTCCTGTCCATACTCCACAGGTTCTGCCCCCAAACCGGAGTGGGTTCCTGTCCATACTCCACAGGTTCTGCCCCCAAACCGGAGTGGGTTCCTGTCCATACTCCACAGGTTCTGCCCCCAAACCTGCCCCAGAGCGGGTTCCTGTCCATGGGGTCACAGATGCTGCCACCAAACCTGCCCCAGAGCAGGTTCCTGTCCATGGGGTAACAGGTTCTGCCCCCAAACCTGCCCCAGAGCGGGTTCCTGTCCATGGGGTCACAGATGCTGCCACCAAACCTGCCCCAGAGCGGGTTCCTGTCCATGGGGTCACAGATGCTGCCACCAAACCTGCCCCAGAGCAGGTTCCTGTCCATGGGGTCACAGGTGCTGCCCCCAAACCTGCCCCAGAGCGGGTTCCTGTCCATGGTTCTGCCACCTCTGTGGATCCCAATCCACCAAAACCTGGCCAAGGAAACCCAACCTGAGGCTCAGATGCTGTTTCACTCTGGTTTTGCACCCCAACGTGGTGTTGGGGGCAGTGGTACCAACTGCCAGGACAGGATGGTTTGGGGTCAACAGAATCCCAGATTTCCAGAATCACTGATGTTGGAAAAGATCTCCAAGACCACTGAGCCCAACCTTTGACCAGTCCACACCTGGTCAAGCAGACCAGAGCACAGAGTGCCAGGTCCAGGCGTTCCTTGGGCACCTCCAGGATGGTCCAAGCCCTGCTCACCCTCACAGAGGGGTTTTGGTTATTTTCTCTTCTGATTTTACCCAATATTTTTTATTTTAGCAGGGACAGAGTGCCGCTGTTGCTGCCAAGCTTCCAGCACTTCTGGAAAGATCTCAGGGATGATGAGACAGGGATGGACACACAAACACAACAATGTGATGTAGGAGACACTTCAGAGCCTGGATTTTCCCGTGAATCACGGGTGAACTTTGGTCTCCCATGCCTGGGTACAGGCCATCAATTACATCTTCTAGTCCCATAAAAGGCAGGAATGTGTCAACACTGGGATGGCACCGGGGATTAGGAGTGAGGCATGAGGGATTTAGGGTGATGCTCTGCTGACTCACCGTGATCCCTCAGACTGGAGCACTCACAGCTGAGCTGCGTTATCCCCGTGCACAGAAGGAACCCATGACACCTCCCTGAGAGGTTTGGGTCAGGCCAGCACTCCAGGGATTTTTGGGCACGTGTGGGAGGAGATTTGCTGTCACCTGAGAGGGGGGAGGAGGGAAAAATGAAAAAAAAAAAAGTGTCAAATGTAAATATCAGGAAGTGGGGCAGGAAACAGAAATGTCTAAGGTCATGAGAGGGCAAAGGCCCCATTCTCCAGGAGTGGCTCAGTGGGGAAGTTTCCAGCTCCATGAAATGTGGGATGAGCTTCTTGAGGTGTGGGATGAGCTCCAGGAAGTGCGGGATGAGATCCATGACATGTGGGATGAGCAGCTGGAGCTGTATGGGGTCTGGGATGAGCTCCATGAGGTGTGGGATGAGATCTATGAGTTGTGGGATGAGCTCCATGAGGTGTGGGATGAGCTCCATGAGGTGTGGGATGAGCAGCTGTAGCCGAGCAGCAGCGCTGCCACTCCCTGTGGTTGACTGAGGGGGTTTCACCAATGGTCTGGAACATTCACAGAAAATTATCCGTGTTTGCACACCTGACTCGGCTCTGCCTGGACCCACCTGTGCTTGCTGTAAACGCTGCAAGGGGGAGAGGCTTTCCCTGGGATATTTCTCTGCACCTTCGCTGCTGTGGCCTTTGTGGGAGGAGAAGGTGGGGACAATTTCCTGCTGGATTCCCGGAGCCTTTCCTGCTTCACTCCGCAGATGTGCGTGGAGATAACACAACTCCAGCTTGGGAGAGGTTCCCTGGCCCTTCCCAAGTCTTTCCTTCCATGGAGTGACACAGCCTGGATGGCTCCGGCTCAGCCGGGAGCGTAGGTGAAACCTTGGATTGCTTCGAAAGGATTCGCCTTGGAGATTTTATCTGCCCTTCCCACAAAGCCAGGCTCAAACCCAGCCTGGAGCCGCTCGTCTGGCTGGGTTGGCACAGGGTGGGTGAGGGGTGGTGGGGGACTGGCACCCCTGGATGTCCCCAAGCCAGGCTGGAGCCTGTTCCCAGCCCTGACGTTCATTCCCTGCTCCTGCAATCACCGACCTCACACCTGGCATTGAGGCTCCTCGTTATTTTAATTAAGAGCAGTAATAAAACGAGCGCTAATAGCACCTTTCTTGCTCCTTTCAAAGGTTCAGCACAAACCCTTGGCTAATTAAATGTCTCGTGCATTACACACAGCACTGCTCTCATCCCAGAGAGCCCCAAACTCCACAGAAATCGGCCTGGTGCAGTGAGAAATCCAACTGCAGATCTAAAATTCCTTTTTTCCCTTTCACATCTACAAGGGGGGCTCAGAACTTTAATGGTTTAGGTCAGTTTAAACCTCGGGAGGAAATGGGAGGGCTTTTTCTCACTCAAGAGGGGCGTTGAGGAGCTGGAGTGTGTGCAGAGAAGGGAGCAGAGCTGGGGAAAGGGGCTGGGGCAGCAGGAGAAGGGTCTGGAGAACTCCTGGGGGAGCTCAGCTGAGAGGAGAGGAAGCTCAGATGGGACATCAGGAGGAATTTCCCTATGGAAAGGGTGTTCAGGCCTTGGAAAGGGCTGCCCAGGGAGGTTTGGAGTGCCCATCCCTGGAGGTGTCCAGGGAAAGCCTGGAGGTGGCCCTCAGTGCCCTGGGCTGGGTGAGAAGGTGGGGATCAGGCACAGGTTGGATTCAAAGGTCTTGGAGAACTTTTCCAGCCTCAGTTTCTCTGTGATTCTGGGATTTCCTGCAGGGAGCACAGACCCATGATGGGATTTTCAAAGCAGGGAGAGTTCCCTGGCAGAAAAGACCAATCCAACCCAAATTTCTCCATTTTACAGGGGTCAGAAGGGACACTGAGCGCGACGTGGTCCTTCCTCTGCTCGTGCCCTCCTCTTTATGGAGATCAGGGATTTCCAGACTTCCAGGACAGAGCCTGCTCTGTGCTCACCATCCACCAACAAACTGCAAACCCTTCACAACGTGCCCGTGAGGGTCTGAGGCTCCGAGCCAAGGGCTGGGGTTGCAGGGAGGCTGATCTGCACCTTCAGCCCCAGACAGCTTTTGAAATCAGCCTGGCAGGCGCCCAAGGTGTGGGGACTGCAGGGCTGAGCCATCCCAGCCGCTGGAATGCCACGGGAAGGGGAGGGAGCTGTGGAAAGCAGCTCCCCTCAGCCCAGACAGGCTCGGGAACGATGCCAAAGATAAAGAAAACCAGTGGAAAAACACCAGGACGCCAGCACGTTTGATGAGCTTTAGGTTTTAATTCAATACCACTGAATATTGATATTTGCTACTGGAGACAGGAGCAGGGAACGAAGAACAAATCCCAATTCCACCGCGCTAATGCCACTCGGGGTTCCCAGGAGGAGGGAAAGGGGCCGGAGGGATGAGGCAGGGCCTGTCCAAGCTCAGGGACAGGGGACAGGAGCGGCTCGGAGCCCTTCACTTCTGCTGCTGCTGCGGCGGCCACTGCACCGGCTGCTTGATCTGCTGCTGCTGCTGCTGGCACGGAACCTGGGCCAGGGGCACCTGCCCCGTGCCCGTGGCCACCGGGCACTGTGGGGTCAGCACCACCACGGGGGTGACGTCCGGCACCGGGGTCACCTCATGGCACGTGAGCCCCTCGGAGCCGTGGCAGGAGCGGTCTCTGTCGTGGCAGGAGGAGCTGCCGCCGTGGCAGGAGGAGCTCTCGGAGCTGTGGCAGCCTCTGTTCTCACGGGAGCACATCTTCGGGCTGGCTGAGAGAAGGTTGGGAAGCTGGGAAGGAGAGAAGGTTGGCATTAGGTGCAGGGAGGGCACGGTTCCCATCTCTCCCAGATTCCCCAGCAGGATTTGTCTTTCTGCCCACACAGTTCCCCCAGTTTGGGGCTTCGTTCCTGCAGTGCTGGATCAGCCTGAACCATCTGAACACCCCCACGAGACCCCACAGCAGCCCTGGCCTCTGGTTCTGGACCCCATGAGCCATTTCCCTGCAATTTTTTGAACCTTTTCCCTGCTCCCCTTGAGCCATTTCCCTGCTACTTCTTGAATAATTTTCCTGCTCTCCCTTGAGCCATTTCCCTCTTCTTCCTTGAGCCATTTCCCTGCTATTTTTTGAGCCATTTCCCTGTCATTTTTTGAACCATTTCCCCTGCTCTGCTTTAGCCATTTCCCTGCTATTTTTGAACCATTTCCCTGGTATTTTTTGAACCATTTCCCTGATATTTTTTGAACCATTTCCCTGCTATTTTTTGAACCATTTCCCTGTTCTTCCTTGGCTGCATCCCGGGATGCTCCTGGAGGAGCAGATGCTCTGTGTGATGCTGGGATATCCCGCACCAGCAAGAGGCATCTTGGCAAGAATCCCAAAAATCTCGTAGCCTTGAGGGGCCCTGGCACAGCCCACACTGGTGGCAGAGCCCCGGAAAAATCCACTTCCAAAGGCAGGTGCCCAAAATAAAGACAAATTCCTCTGCCTTCCTCCCTCCTGGTTTCCTCTGCTCCCTCCAGGCCCAATTTCCTGAGCATGAGGAAAATCCTCTGTGCACATCCCAACCCCTGCTGAGGATTGCTGGGATTTCAGGGAGGCAAAAGGCATCCGGGATGCGGAGCTGGAAGAGGATCCCGTTGCTCCTTCCACTCACAGTTTAAATCCGCCTTCTCTGTCCTTTCCTAAATTTCTTCAAGGAAGAAATTTCAGTACTTCAAGGAAGAAGTTTTAATACTTTCATCTCCTGAATATTTTCCAAACTAGCTTAATAAAGGAGTCAGGCTTATAAAAGCAATTAAAATTCCCAGCTTAACCCCAAGGTTTCTTATGAAAGCTCAGCTTGCTGTCTCCCATTCATCCTCAAATCCCATTCTTTGCTTTCATTAATTTCCAGTTTGTCCTTTAGATGCTGGAAAGCACCAGAGTAATCCGAATATAACTACAGGTAATAAATTTTGCTTCTCAGCACAGGCAGTCCTAATTTTTGGCAGCACAAATCGGCCCCAGCCACAGAGCCGAGGATTTGTCTCTCAGTAACCCCAGGAAATGCCCCCAGAGCAAAGCTCAGCTCAGGGCAGGGAATTCTCATTGGAATGAAAGGTTAGCAGACACTCACCTGGGCTGTGAAGGCTCTGGAGGAGGAGTGGAGCTGAGTGAATGAGCTGCTCTCCCCTCCAAGGACTTTTATACACTTCCCAAGTCCCTTCCTGAAAATGCAATAACGCCCTGGGGGAAAAATGACCAAGGTATTTACAAAACAGCCCCACCCCTAATTACCCACCACCTTCAAAAGCTCCTTCCACCCGATTTCTTTGATTGACTTGTCAGGCTCTGGATTGTCTTCCTCGTCTTACACAGCTTTAATTGCACCCTGCCCCTGGCGGGCTCGGAGTGAAAACCGTGTGGGCGGCCCGGCTGGCTCACCCTCACGGCACGATGAATTTTAGGTTGCAAAACGGGTGGCAAAGGTGGTGAGTTTTGGGGTTCCTGTCCTCCCGAAACCTCTCACCTGGAGTCTGGCAGGAAGGAGAGGTCCCAGTGCTCCGTCCTCCCCGACTGGTCTTGGCAGGAGAAAAACCTTGGGGTTCTTGTGGAGAAAAACCACCATTCTCAGGTTGTCCCCATGAAAAATGGCAAATTCTTAGAAAGTCCTGGTTGGATGTGCTTGGAAAACATCCTTAAAGTTGTTTTCACCCCGTGAGGCACCTGCAGGCACCAGAACTGAGCCGAGGGTCCCCTCTCTGGCAGGGTCATTTCCCAAATAACAAAACCAGGATGGTGAAGTCTGTGGCCGCTGTGGGAGGCTCTGGCTGGGAGGTGACCTGGCGAACCCAGCTGGTGGCACAGGCCACTGTTGGAAGTGTTGGCTTCTACCTGCAAATTCCCCAAAAATGTAACGAGGTTTCCTCAGCATGAGGGAGAACTTCTCCCCACGGAGGAGCCCAGGAACAGCTGGAGCACCTGGGGTCATTCCAGACCCTCCTGGATGTGTCCCTGTGTCACCTGCTCCAGGTGACCCTGCTCCCCCGCTGTTCCGGGATTCTGTGATTGTGAGATCGGGGATTCTGAGCTTCTGTGGTTCCATGGTTCTGTGATTCCCTACCTGTGTCCATCTACCTGGACATCTGCTCCTGGAGTTTCTACCCCACCTGGTTTTACGGCCATTCCACCATCACTGACACAGTCACCACCGATTTTCATTGCTGACGTGTTTCTTGGCCAACCCCAAGATGCCCCACACAGAATTTCTCTGAAATTTTCCATTTTTTTCTGGTATTTTACTCAGTTTTATTTGCCAGGCTCTGGAGCAGCGATGGGAAATCGGCGCCGACGGAAGCCGCTTGTGCAAACCTTGCACCCGTGAGTAAGCTGTGAGTAAAATGCTGGGTCAGAGACCACGCATCCGAGCTCCCCACGCATGCTGAGCTCCACCAGCTCTTCCCTGGGGCAGGATGGGAGCACCTGGGTGCAGAGCACTGGGGTGGTGCAATCGTGGATGCAACCACGGCTTCGCAACAGCCCCGGCTTGTCATTTCCCCTCCCGCTCCCAGCCTGACTATGGAATTCCAGCAGGACTCCTGATGTGTTCTCACTCACTTCCCACCTGAAATCCCTCATGGAGCCATGAGGTTTGGCTGGGCAGAAATGCCCTGAAGCCGAGGGGTGGCAGGTTTTGTTGGGCAGAGATGCCATGAAGCCGAGGGGTGGCTCCCGTTTGCTATCACTGAAATGATTCCTGGAGTTTCTATCCAGAGGCGCCACTTGGAGACTTTCATCCAGAAGCCAGAGCCGTGTTTACTGCTCAGCCTGTTTACCAACAGCTGCAGGAGAGGGGTTTGGTTTGCTTGGTTTGACAAGCACCGACAGGCTCGGGATGAGTCCTGGCTTATCAGAGCTGGGGATGAGTCCTGGCTTATCAGAGTCGGGAATGAGCGAGGTGTTATCAGGCTTTGGGATGACTCCTGTGTTATCAGAGTTCCTCACAGGATGACTCTTCCCTGCCCTGTTGCGCAAGGAGAGGGGAGGAAACCTCGCTGTGCCAAGGATAAAACCCAGCCTGGGACTCCTCCCAGCCCCAGGCTGGAGCTGAGCTCTGGGGAGGGCGGATCAGCTCCGGCTCCTCGCGTCCAACCTTGGGTGCAAACCCGTCTGCCCTGGGTTTATTAAATATTGAACCATCCAAACCTTGGGAGTGCTCTTTGATAGGAGCCTCCAGAACCAGGGAGTAAGAAATGGGATTTTCAAGTTTTCTTTCTTTTGGGAGGGACTGAAATTTTGAGGTGTTTTTGGTCAGTTGGATAAACACAAGTATTTGAAGGCTTCAGGCCTGGTTTTGTGGAATTCTCTGGGAATTTGTTTGAGATTTCCAAGTTTTTTTGCCTCCCTTAATGAAGGAAGGAAACCCACAGAAATATCAGTAATGAAGTGGTAGATTTTAGAAATAGAAATAAAAGCAAATAAATGATAACGCTGCCTTATTTTAGAATGGAATTTAATAGGGCTGGTGACAAAATCTTGCATCATTGTCCCCACATGATGATCTTACGACACTTTATGTGTGAAGGATCCTGTGGCATCAAACACGGGTTTAGAGCTCAGAGGATTTGGGTCTTTGGTGTTTCAGGGCAGAGTTTTCTGGATTTTTATTGAGTTGAAAAAGTCAAAATCCCCCCAGGTGGGTGAAAGCAGAATGGTGAGAAACAAACAATGTGATTTTATGTCTCACTTTTAAAGGAACCCAGATCTACGGGTGGTTTTTTTCCCCTTCCTAACAAGTATTCAGATGAGTCAAACAACCCCAGAGAAGATTAAATGTTGGGCAAACCCCACGTCCCAACCAGCACTGGAACCGTCCTCTCCCCGTGCCTAATTTAGGTCCTGATCCTATCAAAAAATGCCATGAGCAGGTTATGGGGAGGAAGCCAAGGAGCTCCTTGGAGTTGCCTCATGCTCTACGTGCTCGGGGTTTCGCCATCCCCGGCAATCTCCGGAGCAGGAGCTGGGAGCTGGAGCCAGGTAAACAACCTTTCACTGCCAGGTCACGCTGTAAATAATAATCAGTCAGAAATTCCCTGGGAGATTGGCAGATCTCCTTAATGAGGCTCGTGGGGGCTCCACGGGGTGGGAACAGCAGCTCCGGCAAGAGCCAGGTTTAGAGCAGAATCCCAGGATTTTGGAATAGTTGGGGTTGGGAGGGAGATCTCCTGAGGAAGCAGGGGGCACAGGGACACGTCCAGGTGGGGTTGGGATGTCTCTGCAAGGGGTGACCCCACTCCTTCCCTGGGCAGCTGTTCCAGGGCTCTGCCACCTCCATGGAAATAAATTCTTCCTCTTGCTGAGGTGGAACTGGGGTTTGGTTTATCCTTGTCCTGCCATTGGGCACCACTGGGAAGAGTCTGGCACCACCTGAACTTCTCTGGTAGTTGAAAGTGCTGTATTTTAATTGTATTAACATAAAATTTACATTTAAATTGGGTGTAAAATACACATGACAAAGGTCCTTTGTGCTGGGGAGATTCCTTGAGGATCCATTTGCATTTTGAGTGAAGGAGCCAGAAATGCAAGAAATCATCCCAATATTGAAACCACCCACAGACTGTGAGGTTTTATTTTCCAACCCGTGATCCAGAGGAGATGGAGAAAAGAACCTTTTCCCATCACCACAGCACAAACCCCTTTTTTCCAGCAGCTCCTGGGAGATTGTTGTCAGCACAGCCCCACGTGAGGAATGCGGAGCTCTGTGATGAAATGACACCTTCAGGGTGGGAGAATTCCACTGTGGCACATCCAGGGGCACTTTTGGCATGTGGGAGAGGCTGCCGGGCCAGTCACTTCTTCTGGATGGGGGGCCACTGGGTGCTCTGCTTGCACTGCTGGCTCTTGATGGCGGGGACAACCACGGGGCATTTCTGCTGCACCACCTGGGCGCATCCCCCGCCCGCAGGGCTGAGCTCTGGCCCGGGGAACATCCCAGTTCCATATGTCCCATATCCATACCCTCCCCCGTAGTACCCTGAGCCCTCAGAGACCCCCCCCATGCTTAGGGTGTCACTCAGGGGTGCAGAGTATCCATACCCACCCCCTGCTCCCTCCGCCATCCCTGAATTCCCTCCGTGGTAGACGGATCCTCCACCTCCCCCTGCGCTGCCGATGACCGACCCCACATCCTCGCTGCCATACCCCATCCCCACTCCAGAGCCGTAGACCGGCACCGTCCCTACCATGGGGTCCCAGCCAGACGTGACCCCACAGTCCCCACTGGTGACCACCAGGGACCCGTCGGCATCACACGAGAACCTCCCTGAGATGCTGTAGGGTGCTGGCGCTGGCGGGGGACGGCAGGACGAGGGTCCCCGGCTGTAGGTGACGGAACCTTCCCCGCCGCATGAGAAGGAGGCGCGGCCGTGGCGGTTGGCGAAGGCCCCGGAGCAGAAGCCGTGGTGGCTCATGGAGATGTCCCGGCTGTAGCCCCGGTTCCGCCGGGACCATTTCCGCCGCAGACAGTGGTAAAGCTGGAAGAGGAAAGGAAAACACCCCTGAACTTGCACCGTTTCGCTTCGTGTTGGCGCCAAGGCAGGTGGGGAGGTGCCAGGCGGTGCGGCCGGGGACTGGGGCAATTCCAGGCTTTGAAACCGAGCTGTTAGAGAATCATGGAATTGTGGGGTGGTTTGGGCTGGAAAAGACCTTAAAGCTCATCCAATGCCACCCCTGGCCATGGGCAGGGACACCTTCTGCTGGACCTGGTTGCTCCAAGCCCCTATCCTTCAAATCCAAGGATATCTGGGCTCTTCCTGGATTAGCTTTCCTCTTTCTACCTCTATTTCCAGAGAATCCAAAAGCTGGAATATGTTCTGAATTCAAAATCTGAAATGTATTATTTTCCCCTCTAGTAACTGCCGTGGTTTCCCCCACTCATTTTCATGTCCACGGAGCTGCAAAAACACCGAGGATCATCCTCGTTTCTGTTCCTCAGTTGTTGCAAGAGCAATGAATAAAAGTTTCCACCCTGGCTCTGTTACTGCAGCCCCAAAATTCTTTTGTAGAAGGTGATTGGCCCAGACACAGAGGCTCGTGGCCATTCTGAGGTCCAGCTCAGGGTTGTTGCTAAATAATATAACCCCCCACGTGCCAACCCCACCACAGACCCATCTGGATTTTTACCCTGCTCATCCCTCTGCATCCCGCTCCGGTGCCTTGATTTCACCTTTCTCCGCAGGGATTGGACCCAGAACGGAGCAGGAGCCCACCCAGATCCTGAGGATTTGGCTCAGGGCAGAGGAGTCCTGCTGCACGAGCACGAGCCAAGGTCTCAAATATGCTGCATCCCATGACTAGGAAAGGATAAAATCCCAGGAAAAAAAAAAGAGACTTACCCTCTTCAGCCATCGGAAACACATTTAGAAGGTAAAAGTCGACTGAATGAGGAGCTTAAACAGCCTCAGGAACATTTATATGGCGTTTAACATGTATGGGAAGTGAGACACCCTCGGGAATGAGAAGGATTTATTTACCAAACTGCGATTTCAGTGTTTGCTTTGACTCCCGATCCATATCTCCCTTCACACCGCTCATTTCGCTGCCGTAATTGTTACTTCTGCTTAATGAGCCCGTTCCTGCTCCCCTGCCCTGGGCTACGCAGGAACCCTCCGGCCCCCAGCCCCGGGAGAGGTGGGTGGGGGTGTGGGTGTAGGAGAATGCACAGCGAGAGCGGGGACCGTGGGGCACTGCGGAGGAGCAGCTCCCAAAGCTCTGGTGACAATCCGATCCCTCCCCGGGTGCTCCAGGGGGAACTTTTTTCCGAGGAAAACATTTGCATATGAACGAGAAGGCCTTTCAAAGTGATTGATGCCCTAAATGGGAATTTTGCAAGGGTGCTGGAGGTGCTCAAAGAGAGCGTAAAAGCAGAATTTGCGGAGGTGTCAATGTCCCGATGCTTAAACCCAGCCTGGCTGGATTACGCTTTAATGAAGGATTATGCCTCCGCATCCCTCCCTTCCTTCTTTTTCACCTCCTTCCTCTGCTTTGGAACCAGCACCGGGGCCGCAGAGCAGCTCTTGGAGGCTGGACCGGCTCCGGAAAGTTCTGCTGCGGGGACAGAAAGTTCCAGTTTTTGGCCAAAGCCCCATCCCCGGGCAGAAATCCGTGCGTGGGGCCGTGGGGCTGCCAGGACAGGGTGCAAAGCCTGGGGAGGGGGGATTTGAGGCCAGGAGGAAGATTTGGAGCAGCCTGAGGGATTTGATGCTGGTTTTATTCCCTCCTGCCCAGCCCGGGGCTGGCTTGGCTGGTTCACAGGTGAGGCTTCCCTCTGGGTACACATCATGGAATTCCAGAATCCCTGAGGTTGGAAAAGCCTCCCAGACCATCGATCCCAGCCTGTCCCCGCTTTGTCAGCCAGCCCAGAGCACTGAGTGCCCTGTCCGGTCCTTCCTTGGACTCCTCCAGGGATGGGGACTCCAGCCATCCCTGAGCAGCCCCATCCAAGGCCTGACCACCCCCTTCCATGAAGAAATTCCTCCTGGTGTCCACCCTGAGATCCTCTGGCACATCCTGAGGGTGTTCCCCCAGCTTGCTGCAGGAAGGGGGAGGATGGCAAGGCCGTGGATGTTGTCATGGATGTTTTATTGCCCACCTGGGGCATCACCAGCTGCTGTTGGGTCATCCCCAATCCCTGCTCTTCCCGACCGAGCCTGCTGGGCCTGGTCACATCTCCCATCGGGTCCACAGAGGTAGTCAGTGGGTGCTGGCACCTCAGAGGACACAGAGGACCTGCATAATGCCCAGGCACCAAATGGTGTTGGTGCTGTGGTTCCCTTGAATTTTGGGGTCTTCTGTTCCTCCCTCATAGAGCCCAGGTGGAAAATGAAGGTGCAAAACTTCTGGGACAATAAACCAGGCGGCTTTGGAGTGAAACAACTCATCAGAGACATTTCTACATCCCAAGACCATGAAGTGCAGGTTGGTAGTGCAAGAAAGAAATGAATTCCCAAAAAAAAGGGCAGGTTTGAGCAATCGTAACATTTATTTGATGCAAAAAGTGTCAGAACGTCATCAAAGGCACCCCAACACCAGGAGCAGGGCGCAGCAGGGCAGTCCTGGAGATCTCACACGAGGGTGCAGCGTCCAGGGACAGGAGAGGACATGCGGGAAGGAGCAGGCAGCAGAGCCAGGGCTGGAGGCAAAGAGGAGCCGTGGCAGACTCAGAACTGGAGCTGGCCAGGGCTGTTACTTCTGCTGGCAGGGCCAGTAGGAGCTCTGCTTGGTCTGGTGGGACACCACGCTAGGGATGACAATGGGACATTTCTGCTGGGAGGAGCCTCCGCCGCCACCTCCAGAGCTGATGATGATGGTCTGGCCTGAGGAGCCGCCGCCGTATCCTCCTCCCATCCCATAGCTGGATCCTCCACCGCAGCATCCGGAGGATCCACCGCTGCTTCCACCTCCAATGATGGTCTTTGATCCTGAAGAGCCACCACCGTACCCTCCTCCCATGCCATATCCTGAAGATCCTCCACCACAGTATCCAGAGGAACCTCCACTACCTCCCCCTACAATGATGCTCTTTGATCCTGAAGAGCCACCATATCCTCCACCCATGCCATAGCTGCCCCCACTGCAGCATCCAGAGGAACCTCCGCTGCTTCCCCCTACAATGATGGTCTTCCCTCCTGAAGATCCACCATATCCTCCACCCATCCCATAGCTGCCTCCACTGCAGCATCCAGAGGAACCTCCACTACCTCCGATGATGCTCTTTGATCCTGAAGAGCCACCGTATCCTCCACTCATCCCATAACTGGATCCTCCGCTGCAGCATCCAGAGGAACCTCCACCTCCAATGATGCTCTTTGATCCTGAAGATCCACCATATCCTCCACCCATCCCATAGCTGCCCCCACTGCAGCATCCAGAGGAACCTCCACTGCTTCCCCCTACAATGATGGTCTTCCCTCCTGAAGAGCCACCACCATATCCTCCTCCCATCCCGTAGCTTGAAGATCCTCCACTGCAGCATCCAGAGGAACCTCCACCTCCAATGATGCTCTTTGATCCTGAAGATCCACCATATCCTCCACCCATGCCATAGCTGCCCCCACTGCAGCATCCAGAGGAACCTCCACTGCTTCCCCCTACAATGATGGTCTTCCCTCCTGAAGAGCCACCACTGTATCCCCCTCCTATCCCATATCCAGAGGAGCCCCCACTGCAGCAGGATCCACCTCCTCCACCACCAGAGCTGATGATGACTTTGCCGGAGCCCCCTCCACCCCCGCAGCAGGAGGAGCCCTCGGACTGGTAACTCCCGTGGCAGCCGGAGCCCTGGCTGTGGCACCCGCTGGACTGGGAGGACATCCCATGGCAGCCTCCGGAGCTTTGTCGGGAGCACATCTTGGAGCAGTGACCCTGCAAGGAATGGAGCTGTCAGGAAGGAGAACCTTGGAGATGCAGCTGAGCCCTCCCAGTTCAGGAAGGAAGAGTTCCCAGGACTTGTCCCATCTTCTTCAGCCCTCCTTTAAACTCCCCCCAAGACCTGCCGTGACATCCCAGGGAGATCTCTGCAGGTCACAACAGTTCCAGGAGCCCTCTGCGTGCAGGAGGGTTGGGAACACTTCCCGAGGTTTGCACACATGCTCTGACACGCCTAAAAAAATGGTGTGGATCCTTCTGGATGTCTCACACTGACTCAGCAGCTGAAAGTTCAGCTTTCAGAGCTCCACCTGCAACGCCCCTGTCTAAGGAAGGGAGCTCTGTTGGCACCTCCAGTTGGTTTTTGGTGGAGCCACCACAGTTCAAAGACAAACTGGTGGAGGGATCTCCCTGCGCAGAGGTTCCAGAAGTTTCCGTACTTACAGGCTTACCTTCGGTGCTGGTGGGAACGTCGTGATGCTCGGTGTGGGTTGAATGAGGAGCCCTGGGATAGCTGAGCTTTTATACTGGCTGCACCGCGCTCCCGAGGGAAGTGAGACACCCTAAGGAATGCTGAGAGATTTATTGACAGAGCCTGGCCTCAGCTGCCTCCTTCCTTGACTCACCTGCAGCAGAGGTGATGGGAAGGAGGCGCATCAGCCCCGTTCTCTATCGCAGTCGCTAATTCTGCTTAATGATTCCCTTCCGGGAGCCTCGCTCCAAATTTTTGGGACAAACGACATCTTGGGGTCAGTTTTGGGGGGGGGGCTCGATGTGTTTCTGCTGGGATGGAGCTCCCTGGGTGCTCAGGACAAAGTGGGGACTGAGCAGATGCCAAGCGATGGGGATTGGAGTGAGTTGGAGCCAGAGAGTGATGGAAGGATGAGGATGAAGGATGTGCTTGAGCAGAGTCACAGAGAATTTTGGAGAATTTCCTTGAGGACTAGCAAGATGGGGAGCAGGAGCATGTCCATCCTCCTGGGAAAGGCCAGAATTGCCACCCCAACGGAGTTCCCTGCTTTGGAGCTGCCCAGATCTGTGTCAGAGGACGCTGTGAGGGTGACAGTGACAAAAGGGACTTTTCCCTTCAGTCTTTGATGATCCCAAGGTGGATGTGGCTGTTGGATTTCCACGGAGGTCTGTGCTCAGCTCCATCTTCCAGGGGTCTCAGTCTCCAGGCTGGAGCGGGGAAATCCTTCTATTTTCTAACCTTGGAATCCTTCTATTTTCAAAGTTGCACTTGAAGGCCATCAAGACCTGACCCTTGAACTCTAGGACATTAAACACACTCTCTACCTCAACAGGACCCATTTCTGAGGGTCATCAGTGGCCACCCCACCCACACCTGAGCAGGGGAATCACCTGGATATGTTCCCCGCTGGAGGATGACGGTTTGTCAGCACAGCTGTCCCAGCACCAGCTCTGTGTCACGCGTGTTTGGAGCCTGACAGCAGCATCCGCCCTCCTGGGACACTGAGTAGAGGAAGGACTAATAGGGGTTTTGGCTGTGGGGACGAGTGACAGCAGCAGCAGGTCCCAGCTGTCACCATGAACGTGACTTTGAGCATGTACACGCGACACCCTTGGGATGGGGACAGGGCCACCAGCAGCGGGGACACACGTGCAGGGGCTTCCTTTGTTCGGCCTTGGAGTCCCTCCCGTGGCCTTATCTCTGTTCTCATCTCCAGATCTGAGGTGTCACCGCTGTTCTGGCTCCCAGCTCTGGCGTGTGGGTGTTGTACTCCTGAGGATCTCAACACCTTGATCCCTTCCGTGCCTTCAACCTGCAGGGACTTGCCCAGATTAGGAGTTAGGATTAGCCAGACTCTAGCCAGACTCAGGATTAGCAGCTCGTTGGCGCAGAGGGACACCCAGGATGAGCAGCTCGTCCTGACCCAGGCATGAGGAAAGGCCATGGAGGTTTTTGGAGGGGTGGTGAGAGGAGCTCCTGCAAACCACAGAGTGTGGAGACCCCAGGGAGGGACCTGAAAGCACTGGGCCTGTAGCACATGGATTTGTTTGCCAGAGGTGTAGGAGAAGCGTGGCTGGAGCACAGGGTTGGCACTACCACAACCTCTCCAGGTTAGGGAGAAGTTTTGATACCTGTGTTGGGTAAAGGGAAATGGGGATGTAAAATGCTTTGGGGCCACATTCTGAATTTTGTGATGCTCGGCTGGGCCCTTTTCCCTGCAGTCCTGGAGCCCTCGGGAAGGGCTGGCGGGTCATGGTGCTTCTTCATCTCCTCACCGCAAACACCTTGGTGGGTGGTTGATACGAGAGAGGACAAATCCCTGGCCAGATCCTACAGCACCCTGGATCCCTTTTCCCACCAGATTCCCTCAGGCACAGTGATGCTGACAATGTGGGGCATGATCCTGGAGAAGACCTCTCTGGTTTTCTCCAAAAGGCAGGAATCTGTCGGTCATGATCCTTCAAGAGTTTCATGGCCGATGATCCCTGTAATTCCTGATTTTGTTTCCTCCCTACCAGGTGTGTTTGTGAGGTGAACAAAAAATCCCCGGGCTTAAAGTTGAAGTTTACTGGACTCAAGACTAATCCCACCAGTTCCAAAGAGGACTTTGGGAATCTTTTTTGAGAGGATTTTCCCACTTTGAGAGGAAAGCCACCTGTCTCTGAGCTGCATCCAAAGGAGAGTGGGCAGGATGGTGAGGGAGGGGTTTTTCTGCTCTGGTGAAATCCCACTGGGAATGCTGCGTCCACTTCTGGTGTCCCCAACATAAGAAGAACATGGAATTGTTGGAGCAAGCCCAGAGGAGGCCAGGAAGTTGATAAAAGGAGCTCCTCCCCTATGAAGCCAAGCTGGGAGGGCTGGGAATGTTCAGCCTGGAGGAGAGAAGGTGGTGTGGAGACCCCAGAGCCCCTCCCAGGATCTGCAGGGGCTCCAGGGAAGCTGGAAAGGGACTTTTCCTTAGGAACAGGACACAGGGAATGGGTTCAGGATGAAGGAAGGGAAAATTAGGTTGGATATAGGAAAGATCTGTTGATGAGCACCTGCTCCAGTGCTGGAGGCTGGAGGACATTTCCCAGCAGAATGTTGTGGATGTTTTATTCATTTTTTGGGCAAAGGAGAAAAGCAACCTCACAAACCAGTTCTGTCCGTGCACAGAAATCTTTATTTCCCGTCACATTTATGGCACAGAGGAGCCACCTGGGAGTTCACAGCACAGGGATGCAGCACCAAGGGAACACAAGGGACGGGGATGTGCTGGGGAAAAACTTGAAGGGCAAAGACTCGACCGTTCCTGATGGGAACTGGAGCTGGCCAGGGTTGTTACTTCTGCTGGCAGGGCCAGTGGGAGCTCTGCTTGGTCTGGTGGGACACCACGCTGGGGATGACAACGGGACATTTCTGCTGGGAGGAGCCTCCGCCGCCACCTCCAGAGCTGATGATGATGGTCTGGCCTGAGGAGCCGCCACCGGATCCTCCACCGCAGCACCCAGAGGATCCGCCACCGCCTCCCCCTCCCATGATGATCTTCCCTCCTGAAGAGCCACCACCGGATCCCCCTCCGCAACATCCGGAGGAGCCTCCTCCTCCTCCACCGCCAGAGCTGATGATGATCTTCTGGGCTGATCCCCCACTGCCACCACCGGATCCTCCACCGCAGCATCCGGAGGAACCTCCACCACCTCCACCTCCCATCATGCTCTTTGAGGAGCCGCCGCCGGATCCACCACCGCAGCATCCGGAGGAACCTCCACCACCTCCACCTCCCATTATGATCTTCATCCCAGAAGAGCCACCACCGGATCCGCCACCGCAGCACCCAGAGGATCCACCACCGCCTCCACCTCCCATCATGCTCTTAGAAGATCCACCACCGGATCCGCCACCGCAACATCCGGAGGATCCACCACCGCCTCCACCTCCCATCATGCTCTTAGAAGATCCACCTCCGGATCCGCCACCGCAGCACCCAGAAGATCCACCACCGCCTCCACCTCCCATCATACTCTTAGAAGATCCACCGCCGGATCCGCCACCGCAGCATCCGGAGGATCCACCACCACCTCCGCCTCCCATCATGCTCTTAGAAGATCCACCGCTGGATCCGCCACCGCAGCATCCGGAGGATCCACCACCGCCTCCACCTCCCATTATGATCTTCATCCCAGAAGAGCCACCACTGGATCCTCCACCACAGCATCCGGAGGATCCACCGCCGCCTCCACCTCCCATCATGCTCTTGGAGGAGCCTCCGCCGGATCCGCCACCGCAGCACCCAGAGGATCCTCCACTACCTCCACCTCCCATCATGCTCTTTGAGGAGCCACCACCGGATCCTCCACCGCAGCATCCAGAGGATCCTCCACCGCCTCCACCTCCCATCATGCTCTTTGAAGAACCGCCACCGGATCCCCCTCCGCAGCATCCAGAGGAGCCGCCTCCTCCTCCTCCTCCACCAGAGCTGATAATGATCTTCTGGGCTGATCCTCCAGAGGATCCTCCACCGCAGCAGGATCCGCCTCCTCCCCCGCTGGAGGAGCCCTGGGACTGGTAACTGCCCCGGCAGCAGCAGCAGCAGCCGCAGCCGTGGCACCCGCTTTGTCTGGAGCACATCTTGGAGCAGAGACCCTGCAAGGAAAAGCTTTTTACTCCAGGGCAGCCACCGGTTCTCATGAGAATTTTCCAAGGCCTGTGACCCTAGTCCAGGCCAACACCACTTTGTAGGGTCCAGGATCATATTTTAAAGACTTTTATCCCAAAGCTGTCCCATCTCCTTATCCCAAAGCCATTCCATCTCCATCTCAATACTGATGAGACACAGCCTTCAGCAGCACAGGCTGATCCTGCTTCTGTTTGGTCTGGTGGGACCAAGGCATCCACAAGAGATTTCAATTCACCCCAGCAACTTCCCTGCCCTTCCACTGCCACCCACCAGATGTTTGTTTCCAAAACTTTTGCATTTTGGAAGCAGGAAAGGAGGAGAAGTATCCCTCCCTTGGGCAGACATGGACTTACCCTTCTCGGCTCTGACCACGGACACCTCAGGGCAAAGCTGAGCGAATGAAGCACCCCGAGATCCACCAACTTTTATACCGTTTTTCCTGAGTGGGAAGTGAGGCATCCAAAGGAATGGTGTTAGGTTTATTTACCAAACAGACTCTCCTCCTCCTTCCCACTTGTCCTGACTCACTGGATGCGGACGATGCCTCTCCCGTGCATCACTTCCTCGGCTGCCCTGCATGCACGGCAGGTCCCACACGTGAGCTCGGCCCCCGCGGTTGAATTCCCGGGTAGGATTCTGGGGCTCCAGTAGGATTCTGGAGGTTGCCACCCTCCACTCCAGACGGGAGATGCCGCTGGTGACCGACACCAGAAGGGGCTGAGGAGCCTCGTTTTACACACTGGAGGAATGGGGGGGGATTGGTGGGGTGTCGGTGCAAGGCTGGGAGTTGGACTTTGATGATCCTTGGGGGTCCCTTCCACCTCAGGATATTCTGTGACTCCACCATCCTGTGACTGTGGAGATTCCCAGGGGAACGGGGATGGGACTGGTGTTTCTGGGGCACCACAGGAAACCCCCATGACTGTGGGAGATTTCCCACCACAGCAGCCAAGTGTTGATGGGGATTTTTGTTTGATTCCCCACTCAGGAGAGAGCCGAGGTCAGGCAGGCCCCACCACTTCAAGTGATGGAGATGGAGGGATACCAGATCCAGCATCTCCCCTGTGCGGCAGCATCTCCATGGATATGGACCAAAAGGATGAATTCCTGCCCATTTTGGGGATGACTCTGGCATTTCTGAAGAAGCCACAAGATTGGAGGCTGTGCTGTGGCTCCTGCTGTCACCCTGAGAATTTCTGTAATTTGGATCCTGGTTTTCTTGGTCCTGGGCCATTTCTGAGTGCAGGAATTTCTGACAGCACCATTCCCACCCCCCTGAAGTGAAACCCCAAACTCTGGCTTTGCCCTGTGCCAGCGATGCCTATGTTTGTGCAGTTCCCAACCACTGGAATTTTAGCACCTTCGATGACTTCCCATAATAAAATCCCAGGAAACTCAGCTATTCCAGTGGCAGCACTGTCTGGAGGGGCTCATCTGGATGTGTTTTGAGGTGTTTGCCTCAGTGAGGTCCCCACGGGGGAGAGGGCAGAGGGTGGAGGGGCAGGAGAAGCCATTACGGCCGTGGGTCACTCCTGTTTCTCCTGGGACAATTCCAGGTGTCCGTCACCTGCCTCGCGTAGAACAATTCCGAGTTTTAATTCCCTTTCCCTGCTAATTGCTGGAGTAGACCACATCAAAGAGATCGCTCCCCACAGGGAAACTCCCTCTGAAGACTCACACCTGGAGCTGTTCTAGCCCTATGGGAATGAGGAAATTCCCAGGTGTTCCAGCCTGAGCATCCCAGCCCTTGGAAGAGCCTTGCTGGAGTCCCTGATTCCACTGGGAGTTCAGAGCTGGAAAAGTGCTGGAGAACTTCATTTCTCTTCCATTTGTGAGAGCACCAGGAGCTTCTGCGCCACCTCAGGAGGGGCCTGAGCTTCTCTCACCCCATAATTACACCTTGAAATCCTTCATAGCTGAATTTTGTCGTCTTCGCTCTCTGACCCCACTCAGAACTTTCTTGGGCATCACCAGGATTTTGGTGAGGTAGAGAGACCCCAGTGATCAACTCAGTGGTACCTTCTCTGACAGGCAAAAGTCAGGATCATCGCCATCATCAAGAGACATTAAAAAATGACTTGAGAATATTTAGTGAATCCAAAATCTCTTCTACCAGTGGGGTTTCAGTGAAGTTTTTGCTCTGGAGCTTTATTGCAACAGCACTGGAATCAAACCAGGGATGGAAATAAAGCAACTGGGGCCGGAAAATCCAACCACTCACACATGGAACTCTCTAGAACTGCAAGTTTTATTGTCTGGTGCAAGCACTTGAAAACTGAGGCAGGAACAGGCACACGGAACAACCCTGGCTGGGATTACGGATGCACAACACCAGAGGTTCCTGTCAGAACATTCCCAGGGGAAGGGAGAAGAGGACAACGCAAATAATCTTAAATTTAATAGAAGAGGAAATGTCAGGCATCTTCATATCTTGGGCTTCCTTGGTGGCAGAGTCCTTCTGGCAGCCACTACTTGTGCTTGGTCTGCGGTGGCCAGCAGATGGGCTGGGTCTGCTGCTGCATGGACATCCCTCCAGAGCTGGAGGAGCCACCTCCACCTCCACCTCCACCTCCACTGCCGCCCCCGATGATGACGACGGGACCTTGGCTCTGGTGGCCTGAGCCTCCTCCACCTCCACCTCCTCCTCCTCCACTGCCTCCCCCAATGCAGATGGGACCTTGACCCTGGTGCCCTGAGCCACCTCCTCCTCCTCCTCCTCCACCACCACTAATGATGATGGGACCTTGGCCCTGGTGCCCTGAGCCACCTCCTCCTCCTCCTCCACTGCCACCTCCAATGCAGATGGGACCTTGACCCTGGTGCCCTGAGCCACCACCTCCTCCTCCTCCTCCACCACCACCACTAATGATGATGGGACCTTGGCCCTGGTGGCCTGAACCTCCTCCTCCTCCTCCCATGCCACCCCCACCGATGCAGATGGGACCTTGGCCTTGATGGCTTGAGCCACCACCTCCACCACCACCACCACCACCACTAATAACGATGGGACCTTGGCTTTGTTGACCACCACCACCACCACCTCCTCCTCCTCCACTGCCCCCTCCAATGCAGATGGGACCTTGGCCCTGCTGCCCTGAACCTCCTCCACCTCCTCCACCTCCTCCTTTGCCACCACCACCTCCTCCACTAATGATGATGGGACCTTGGCCCTGGTGCCCTGAGCCACCACCACATCCACCTCCTCCTCCTCCACCTCCTCCTCCTCCTCCTTTGCCACCACCACCTCCTCCGCTAATGATGATGGGACCTTGGCCCTGGTGTCCTGAGCCACCACCACATCCACCTCCACCTCCTCCACCTCCTCCTCCTCCTCCTCCTCCTCCTCCTCCTCCTCCTTTGCCACCACCACCTCCTCCACTAATGATGATCGGACCTTGGCCCTGGTGCCCTGAGCCACCACCACATCCACCTCCTCCTCCTCCTCCTCCTCCTCCTTTGCCACCACCACCTCCTCCACTAATGATGATGGGACCTTGGCCCTGGTGCCCTGAGCCGCCACCACCACCTCCTCCTCCTCCTCCTCCTTTGCCACCACCACCAATGCAGATGGGACCTTGGCTTTGCTGACCTGAGCCTCCTCCACCTCCACCACCTCCTCCACTAATAACGATGGGTCCTTGGCTTTGTTGCCCACCACCCCCACCTCCTCCACCACTGCCCCCTCCAATGCAGATGGGACCTTGGCCCTGGTGACCACCGCCACCTCCGCCTCCACCACCACCACCGCTGCCTCCACCAATAATGATGATTCCTTTGCCCTGCTGGCCTGAGCCTCCGCCTCCACCACCTCCACCACCACCTCCATCTATGCAGATGGGACCTTGGCTTTGCTGGCCACCACCACAACCTCCTCCTCCTCCCCCTCCGATGCAGATGGGTACATGGCTCTGGTGGTCAGAACCCCCTCCTCCGCCACCTCCACCCCCTCCAATAATGATGGGACCTTGGCTTTGTTGCCCTGAGCCCCCTCCACCTCCTCCTCCTCCTCCTCCAATAATGCAGATGGATCCTTGGCTTTGCTGGCCGCCTCCTCCTCCTCCTCCTCCACCTCCTCCACCTCCACAGGAGGTTGATGGCATGTGAGTCTGATAAATGATCCCACCACCGCCACCGCCGCCACCACTGCCACCGCCGCCGCAGCAGCCGCCTCCTCCTCCTCCTCCTCCTCCGTGGCAGGACGATCCCTGGCTCTGGTATCCTCCTCCACCGCTGCTGTGGCAGCATCCTCCTCCACCTCCTCCACCTCCTCCGTGGTGGCAGCAGCAGCCGCAGCCGCCACCGCCGCCGTGGCACCCTCCGGACTGCTGGGACATCCCTTGGCCGTCGCCCTTCTGCTGGTGGGAGCCCATGGTCTGTGTGATGGGAGTCCTGCAGGAGAGACAAAATCCGGGCCTGAGCACTTCCAGAGGGAGGGAAAGCTGTGCTACTGGGCCACCCCATCCCCTTCCAGCAGGGAATTGTCTTCTCTTCTCTTTTTGCTCCTTCCGCCGCCTTTGACTGATGCAAAAATCGTCAATTTAAGGAATTAATGAATTAAACTGAAAACCCTTGGAGTTTTCAGCTTATTCCATCTACACAATCTCCTTATCCAGATATAACTGTTCTTTTTTTTTTATCTAGGACAACAATCATTCCTTAGTAATTCCCTCTTGCAAGAGGCGAACGAGGCCGTGGTACCCCAGAATTACCCTCATCCAAATGTGGTTTGGGAATTGTGAAAGGGCTGCAATGCTCAGGGACAGGGATTAATATTCCCTGGCCGCAGGAAAGAACCCGGCTCGTCATTTGCATAACAATAACTCCATTGCACTTTGAAATTCTTCAACCCCTCTTTCAAAGGAGCTCAGTGTTTCATTTCTCCTCCACGAGAAGGAAGAGGAACAGCCTGTGGAAAAGTTGTCAGAGATGCAAAACAAAGGGGTGGGAAAAAAAGCCCAAAACTTCAGCAGCTCCAGGGCAGCTCTTGCAGGGTTTGATGTGTGTCTGTCCCCGAGGGATGCTCTGAAGTTTGAGCTCTTCTTTAGCGCTTAATCCCCACCCCAGACACGTCCTTGTCTGCCGGCAGCAGGAATTGATGTTCCTGTGAAGGGAAGGGACCGCTCTGAAAGGAAAAGATCAGCAGGATCCGCTGTCCAAATCGCTCCTCCAAGAAATGAAGTGCTTAAAAGAAACCCCTTCCCCACCCAGATGAAAGAGGATAGAGCCCGACTTTGTGTTTCTGTTCGTTTTCCACTTTTTTTTGTTGTTGTTGTTGTTGTTTTGCAAACCCTCTTTTTCCTGCTTTTTCCCTCAAGGTTTGTTTTCCAAGAATATTCAGGAGTTGTGTGTGTGTGTGTGTGGTGGCACCACGTAATGCTGGGCCCAGAGAGACCCAAGGGGCTCCAAACCCAGATTTTCCGTGTCCCAGATCTCTCCTTTTCTTGTGTGGGTTCACCATCCCTGAACTGGTAGGAAAGAAACAAAACGTAACTTCAAATAAAGAGGAATTTTTGAACCGTGAGACCCCAAAGCCTCATTTAACCCCACATTTCCACTCCAGCACTCCGAGCCTAATCAGCCAAATTAATTCCCATCAATAGCGCGGAATCTCTTACCGTGTCCCACGGCACGAACCAGTGGAAAGGAGTCAACGGGACTGAGGGAACGTGGTGTGGGAGAACTTTTATATAGGATCTGGTCCTCCTCTTGGAAAGAAGCAATGATTGATTTATTTACGGCCCAGCCCCGACTGCCCACTTACTTCGCATAATCTCGGGCTCAGTCATTGCGCAGATCGCTATCGCCCTTCCTTCCACCACCTCTTTTGTTGTTGGTGGCGTTAAAATTATTGGATGGCTCCACCTACTCTGAGCAAAGTGAGGAAACACCAAAATCCAGCCGCATTTTCGGCGCAAACAAGTGATTTTTGATTTTATGCCCCTCTCTGGAGAAGTGCAGCCTTCCGGAGAGGAAACCTGGCGGGGGTTTTTGTCTTTATGGACACGGGGAATTTATTTCTCATTCTAGAAAATATTTCTGAGCTGCCAGAGGTGGCCCTGGCGTGTCATTAGGGTGTGACGCAAGCCAGGCTGTGGATTATATGTTCCTGAATGACACCCACGTTATTGCCGGGGACACGTTGGGCTCCGATGAGTCCGAGGAGCTGCAGCTCCCCAAAAACACAACAAATGCCTCCAGAGCCAGAGGTTGGAGTGATGCAAATCTGGGAGGCTCCGGGTGATTTACAGCCCTTGGAGGGTTTGACCTACTGAGAAGTGTTGGGAAGAAGCCCAAAGAAGCCCAAAGAAGGAGTGAAATGGTCCTTGGGGAGATTTGGAGAAAGGCTGAGGGAGTTGGGGCTGTTCAGCCTTGAGGAAGAGAAGCTTTGGGGTGACCTCACTGTGGCCTTCCAGGACCTGAAAGGGGCTACAAGGAACATGGGGAGAGATTTTTACAAGGGTTTGGAGAAGGGGGAAGGCGTTAAGAGTGAAAGAGGGGAAATTTTGGGTGGATAGGGGGAAGAAATTGTTCCCTGTGAGGGTGATGAGGCCCCCACCCCTGAACTGCAGGGGAACCCGCTCTGGGTAGAGTTTGCTCCCACTTTTCCTGCCTTTCTTCTGCCAACCTGGAATTGTTCCAGACAGCAGCAGGAAGTTCCAGACAGCAAAACTCTCCAGCTCCAGGCAAGCTCCAAAGCGCCAGAGTTGGGAGGATCTTTCCCTCAGATGGAGCTGATTGAGGCAACGGGAAGTTGATTTATTATTTCAGAGCCGTTCTTGGCGCCAGAGCCGCAGGCTGTGCCAGCCAGGTGCCACCTTCCTGCCCAAATCCTGCCCTGGAGCACGAGGCTGCTCAGCCTTGTCTCAGTTTTATCTCGTCCTCCCCACAGAACCTGGCTGGAGGTGACACCACCACGCGGGGCACGGGACAAGGGGGCCCCTCCTCAGGGTTGTGTTGGAGGCTCTCACCTGAATGGGATTTCATGGGATTTTTGTTATAAGAAGTCGCCAAATATATAGATATTAAAAATTCTTTAACATATATATCTATATCTATATAATAAAAAATATAGATATATATTAGTTTTAAAACATATTTATATATATAAATAAAATAAAAACATATATATGAAAATATTAACATTTATATATATATAATATTAACATTTTTTATTTGGAAAACTTTTGGAAGACTCTTCTCCATGTCACTCCCAAGAAATGCTCACACACACCTGGCTGTCGGTGTGTGTGAGCAAAAAAAGTTCAATTAAAAAAAAAAACCAACAAACAAAACCCCCAATAATTAATTGCCCCGTTCAATAAATAAACAGAGCAAAAAAGTGAAATAAAATAAAAGTCACCTTCCCTTTTCCTGAAATTTGGTGCTGTATTTCCCACAAAAATGAGGGGAAATTTAAATTAAATTAAATTAAAATTAAAATTAAATTTAAATTTAAGTTCAGGAATGCTCAGCTCTCAAGGGGAATGTCCAGGCCCCTTCATGGACTGGGAGGAAAGTGGGGCAGGGAAGGGAGAGGTGAAGGGACCCGTGCAGGTCTGGAATCAGATGAAGGGCTGTGGTTGCAGCACATCCTTTGCATATCTGGAGCAGTTTGTTTATCTCTGCTGCCGGGATCCAGGGCACTCAGGATGCACCTGGCAGGGTCCAGCATGTTCTGGCACACAAAAAAATTAATCTGGATTTCTGGGGCCATTCTCCTGATTTCTGGGAGCATTTCTGATTTCTGAGGGCAATTTTCCTCATTTCTGGGAGCATTTCTCCTGATTTCTGAAAGATATTTTCCTGATTTTTGGGAGCCATTCTCCTGATTTCTGTGTGTATTTGTCCTGATTTCTGGGCACAATTTTCCTGATTTCTGGGTGCAATTCTCCTGATTTCTGGGAACAATTCTCCTCATTTCTGGGAGCAATTCTGATTTCAACACCTGCTGTGATTTGTATCTCCCTGCCAAGGAATTTCGACACGGGTGACGAGGTTTGTGTACCCCAACCAGGAAAACTTTCCCCAATAATTAATTGCCAGTGGTTTTGGCAGTGGAACAGTCGATTGTCCAGCTGTGCCTTGCTTCCCTAATTTCACTTTTATTTGGTCCCTGCACTTTGCCACCACCATTTAAGCCTTGGCCACACCCTGGCTTCCATTTTCTTCTTTCCCCCTCGCTGGTTCCTCATTCTTCAAGGTTGGGAAATCCTTGGAGCTTCACTGGGAATTCGGGAGCCGGGAAATGGGATGAGCTGGGCCTGCCCTTGGCATGGCCCAGAGCAAAGCTCAGCTTAACACAACCTTGCCTGGCTTTAAATCTGAAGCACAGGAATGGCCTGGGGGTCAAAATGTTTCCGACTGCTCTGATGAATTCCTGGCAAATTCCTCCAAAGCTTGGAGGATCAGGAGGTTGATGAAGGGGATTGGAGGCTGTTCTCAAATGGATCCAGGCTGGGAATGTTGGGAATGTTGAGCCTGTGGAGATCTCAGAGCTCTTTCCAGGGTCTGCAGGCGCTTCAAGGAAGCTGGAGAGGGACTTTTCCTCAGGAACTGCAGGGGCAGGACTCAGGGAATGAGTTGACACTGAAAGAGGGGAAATTTAAGGTGGGTATGGGGCAGGAATTGTTCCCTGTGAGGGTGGGGAAGCCCTGGCCCAGGTAATTCCATCGATTTCCCATCCCTGGAGGAGTTCCAGGCCAGGGTGGAGGGGGCTTGGAGCCACCTGGGCCAGTGGAAGGTGTCCCAATGTGGCCAAACAGAAACGATTACTTTTAAATAACTGAAATTTCCGAAGAAGTGGAAGAACATTTTGAAAATAATATTAAATCTGTGAGTTTCTGGCAAGCCAGGACCTGGAGCTGAGCCAGACACTGGCGGCAGATGAAACAAAAAGGAGGAGAAGTCAAAATTGAGCAAGAGCCCCGCTCCCTGAGAGGTGCAGATCCCTTATCATACCCACGGCCTCATCATGGGAGGGTTTGGTAATGGCAGCAAAATTGGGGCCACTTCCTTCCTGCACACATCCACAATCGGCCCATTTCAGTTGTGTCATCCCAGCTGCCACCAAATTATCCCTGGAGCTGGGCTTCCCACCATGGTGGTGACCAGAGAGACTCCCAAGAGTGTCACCCACCACCTGCTCAGGTGGGAAAATGAGTAGCTGAGGTGGAGACAACACAAAGCAGCACTCTCCATTTTTCAGGAGGCTTCAAACTGTTTTTATTCTAGCATGAATGCTTTTTATACATTTTTACAGAGCTCATAAATTTACTCATTGGTCAGGAAAGACGAAGAAAGTGCTCATTGGAATGGGCAGTTGCAGGTTTCTCTTATTTCTCCTTTTTTTTCTTGGTTTCTGTGTCAAGGGCCTTGGTAGGAAATCCTTTCAGGGGTGAACATGGATCCTCTTCTCAAACTTCTCTCTGGCTCACAGGAGTCGCTGTAAAACCTCTCCCACAGGAAAAGAACCTTTCCTTCTGCTTCCAGAGGGGGAATGAGCCATGGGAGGGTCCCACACCCACCCCGGAGCCCTGTGGGGTGACCGAGGCACCAGCTCAGAGCCAAACATCCTGTGCTGATAAGGGCACGCCTGGCTGGCCAGGGCATCACGGGCACTCACATGGAGGTGACCGATCCATCAGGGGACACCTCGGTGGCTTTGGGGACAGGACACCTGACAGGATGTCCTGGGAAGCAGCTGCCACTTGCCCAACCCCCTGGCACAGCAGGGAAGGAATATTTTTGGTTTTAACGGTGCTTTTTTTTCCCAGTTTTTCAGTTTTTAGCTTTAATAATTCCTGGGTTGGAGCAGTGTGAGGGGAGCCAGAGCTGTCTGGAATTTTATTTGCACAGCAGGATCCCCTCCCAGCGGGAATTCCACTGTCTCCCAGTACCCTGGGCTAGGAAAAGCTGTCCTTGGGTGGGACGAGGTAATTTTTGGGGTTCTTTCTAACCCAAACCATTCTGAGGCTCCATAATTATGACATTTCAAGACGTCCCCAGAGGGAACAGCATCCACCATGGAGAGAGGGAAATAAATCCTCGTGGTTTTGTCTTGTCCCTGCAGCTCCAAACATCGGAGCGAGTTTTTAGTTGATCTTCATTTGCTCCAAACCTTTTATCCTCACCCACAGGAGTTTTCCAGAGCCCCTCCTGGGCATTTTTTCCGTTCTCTCTCTCCTCCCCACCATGGAGCATTTCTGGGATGCCAGGAGGGCTCGTTGGCCAGGCCTGTCATTGTCACCCAGACACCAGCGTCACTGCCAGCCCCATTCCAGCGTCCACCAGGGATCCGTGGGGACAGGGCAGGACAAACTCCTCGGGAAGAGGGAGCTGCTCGTGCCCTGGCCAGTTCAGCTGCATTGCTTCCTATTTTTGAGGATCCACCCAGCTCTTTACTGGGTCATCTGCCCAGTTTTTTCCCTGTGACACTGAGGCAGCTTCCTCCCCTTGTTGTTCAGAAAATTACAGTCATCAAATGGAAAGTCTTAATTGCTCCATTCATTATCCTCGGGAGTCATATCCGACTGTTAATTTATTTTGCCTGGGAACTCCCCAAAGGCTTCACGAGGTTTTTGGCCTAAATCAGGATTAGCTGCTCTGGGGACAGTTGGAGGAAGGAATGTCACCAACACAGCGGAGCTTCTCAGTGCCACCAGCTCCTGGCACCACTGAGGCCACCAAAACCCACCCCAATTTTCAGCTGCCAGCTCTGGAGCGGGGAAAAGCCTGGCTGTGATTTTTGGGGATGTTGGAGCCTTTCCCCCTCACCAACAACTGATTTTTGGTTACTTCCATGCGGATTAAATAGAGGACAGGAAAACCAGGACCTGTTTTGTAGGACACATCTTTAAATAAGATGTTTTGTGAGGGGTAGAGACATCTGGAAGTCTCCTTGTCCTCTTTCCAAGGGCCTAGAGTGACAGGACAAAGGGGAATGGGTCAGGTGGAGGGAGAGAAGGTTCAGATGGGACTTTGGGATGGAATCCTTATTATGATGGCGGGGAGGCCCTGGCACAGGTGGTCCAGAGAAGTTTTGGATGCCCCTGGGTCCCTGAAATGTCCAAGGCCAGGTTGGATGGGGCTTGGAGCAGCCTGGGATGGTGGGATGGGATGAGCTTCCAGCCCCTTCCAACCCAAACCATTCCATGATTCCACCATGCTGAGGACTCTCATTTCAGCGCCAGGATCACCCCAGATCCTCCTGGTGGAACAGCAGCCGTAGCACAGCCGGGTGAGGCCAGCCCTGCTCGCTCCTCATCCCATCAGCACCACCCAGAGAGAGCTCGGGGAAGTTGGGATGGAGAGGGAGGAACATCTCGGAAAAGCAGGAAATCCCATCATATTATATTATATTATATTATATTATATTATATTATATTATATTATATTATATTACAATATATTACATTATATTATTAAATTATATTATAAAGTTATGTTATAATATTATATTACAATATATTATATTATATTATAATGCATCATATAATATATTATATATAATATATACCATATTATATATAGTAAATAGTATATAGTAAATATATAATAGATACAATAATATAATATATATAATATATATTTAGTTTATGTACTGTTTAATTAGGAAATAGTCAGCTTCTAATTGTGATGGCATGAATCATGACATCTGTATTATCTCACCCTTCCCATGAGACTGAAAATGGAGTTAAAATTTTTGAAAAGCCTCTCAGTTGCCCCACCTCTGGGTCGGAAAAGGGTTCAACCCAACATCTCTGCTCCCTTCCAGAGCAAGAACCACCCCAGAGGAGTCCCGGGGAGCCCGGACCTGCTTTTCCAGCTCTCCACACACGATGGGCCCCGCTCCATCCCTTTATCACAGCGGCATCAGCGGAGCAGCAATTTGGGATTTCCACACCGCGCTGCTCCACCTTCCCCACCCAGAGCCGCTCTGAGCTCCCTGAATCCCGCGGAGTGTCCCCAGTAATTTATGCCGGTGTGGGGTTTTTTTGTTTGTGGAGTGGTTAGTGGTTTTTTTTGTGAAGTAACTCTGTCCCTCTGTCTGTCCCTCTGTCTGTCTGGCTCCATCCAGGGCGGGATCTGGGCTGGAATCAGCAGAGCTCGTAATGCAGCAGTTAATTACCGGCACCCCCGTTAATTATAACATATAATATATAATATATAATATATAATATATAATATATAATATATAATATGTATAATATATAATATGTATAACATATTATATATTTTATACATTATTATACATTATACATATATTATAATATAATTAATATAATATAATTAATGTTATATTATATTATATTATATTATATTATATTATATTATATTATATTATATTATATTATATTATATTATATTATATTATATTAATAGATAATCTAATATAATATAATAGAACAGAATATAATATTAACTAATATAACTAATATAATAATTTATGATTAATAATTCGTTCCAAGCGCTTCCGGCCGCCACGGGAATGAGGGCGGTGAGTCAGGAGGGAACATTCCAGAGGCTCGGCTCCCGCGCGGCCACAGGAGGGTGCTCCGAGACCGTCCACGGAGGACTCCACCGGGAAGATCACATCCCACACCTGGACGGGCAGCGCCCCCGTGGTTGATGGAAAATGGGGATTTTCAACTCTGAGTTCAGTGAAAAGGGAGGGACAAAAACCCCAAATTATAAACAAATAATTCCATGCACAGAGGTTTTATTGGGGATGTTGGGGATGCGCCGGAGAGAATGAAATAATGCAAACCACGGAGCAAATTCTCTGGCTTGCAGCTGATACATCTCAGGTGGGTATTTCATGTATTTATTGTATTTGAGGGGTTTTTATTATTATATTTAAGGAGTAAATGCTTTGAGGGTGAATTGCTTGACACAAGAGACTCCCTTGACTTGAAAGTGAAGTTCCGGTTTTCACACTTTTTCTTTTTATTTCTGGTTTTTGTTTGTTTGTTTTGGTTTGGTTTGGTTTTTGGTTTGGTTTTTTGTTTTGTTTTGTTTGGGTTTTTGTTTATTTGGGTTTTTTTTCCTGTTTGTTTCCTATAGAATTAAAATCCCTGAATGCCTGAGGTTGGAAAAGCCCTCCCAGACCATCAACTCCGACCCGTGCCTGGCACTGAGTCCCTGGACACCTCCAGGGATGTGACCCCACCACCTCTGCGGTCAATAAAACGCGATTTCTTTACAAATTTCCCTCTGGAACAAAGTCGGAAGCAGAAAAATAATAGTTTATTTTCAGCGGCATTGGCAGGGGGAGCCCTTTGGTGGCACTGGGGCCGCCTGGAGGCAGTGTCATCCATGTGGGTGGTCGAGCCCACATCTCCTTCACACGGCCACCGGAATCTCCGCGTGCCGCCGGGACCGGAGGAAAGAGGAGAAGAAAAGGAGCTGCGAGACCCCAAAATCTAATAAAGGGAATTCATGCAGAGGATGAAAAGTCCCAAAGGTGCCAGAAGGTTCCTAAAAGTGCCAGAAAGTTCCTAAAAGTTCCAGAAGGTTCCTGAAGGAACCAGAAGGTTCCCAAACGTTCCCGAAGGTTCCCAGTGGTGCCAGAAGGTTCCTAAAAGAGCCAGATGGTTTCCAAAGGTTCCAGAAGGTTCCTAAAGGCTCCAGAGGATTCCTGAAGGTTCCAGAAGGCTCCTAAAAGAACCTGAAGGTTCCCAAAGGCTCCAGAAGGTTCTCCAAGGTGCTCAGGAGTGGTTTCAGCAGGAGAAGCATGGTGTTCCGGGGATCTGCCCCTCGGTGCTGGATGTCCTCCTGCTCTTCACGCCCCGGCCGTGCCCCGGGCACCCAGCGAGGTTTTACTGCCCGCAGTTGTACTGGTAACTGTTGGACCACTGGTAGGAGTAGGGGCAGGAGCGCTCCTGGCACGTGGGGCCCGCGGCGCACACCTGGGGACACCTGAGCACGCCCTGCCCACAGCGGGGCACTCCCAGCTCCCGGCCCTGCGCCAGGAGCTGCGGGAAGGGCGCGGGGCAGGAATCCAGGCACCGGGAGCTGCTGCACGACGAGGAGGAGGAGGAGTGCCCTTCCACGACGCGCATCTCCACGCAGCCCGGCCGGCAGGGGCTGGCCAGGGTTTTCCTCACGGTGCAGACCTTGGCTCCCGAGGGGGCACAGGGCGAGCAGGGGCTGCAGGGCACCAGCCCGGAGCTGTGGCACTGCTGGGGGAAGGTGGGCATGGAGCTCTGCATCCCGCTGGGGATGAAACACTGCTGCTTGTACTGGTAACCGTAGTAGGACATGGCTCCGGGGATCCTGGAAAACACAGGAGGGAGCTGAAGGAATTCCCTACTTGGCTCTGAGGGGAGCTCTCAGCCCTCAGCTCTCCACCCAAACTCAATTTTCCCTAAAAACTCCCCCACAGCTCCAGCTGTTGAGGGGAGCAGGGAGCTGTAATCCCTGGGAAAAGGGGAATTTCGGGACCTGGGTTTGATGCTGAGGTTCTCAGTTTTTTAGGATAAGGACTTTCATTTATTTCCTTTCCAGGTGCCTCGCCTGACACTGGAATTTCTTTTTGCCAGCAGAAGGAAAAGCTGGGATGTCCTCCTGAAGGACCTCCTGGGATGACCCAGACCCCTCCTCTCATCCCAGGGTGCTGCAAGCCCTGTCCAACCTGGCCCTGGACACTCCCAGGGATGGAGAATACATGGATTTCCCTGGGCCAGGCCCCCACAGGGAACAATTCCTTCCCAAAATCCAGCCCAAATTCCCCCTCTGTCCCCCCTGACCCCATTCCCTGTGTCCTGTCTCTGCAGTTCCTGAGGAAAAGTCCCTCTCCAGCTTCCCTGGAGCCTCTGCAGATCCTGGAGGGGCTCTGGGGGATCTCCACAGGCTCAGCATTCCCAGCCTGGCAAAGACTGATCCAAACCTGGATCATTATCACTTGGACTACTAAAACAAGTGGCCTTTAATAAAGGAGAAGTCTTGAACTCAATTTTAACAAAGCAAATAAAAACTATGGATCCAAGAAGAAGGTGAAGAAAGCTCACATCCCAAATCGGGCGAGGTTCTGTAAATCTCAGGCTCAACTTTAAAACCATTTTCCTGTCTCTGCCTTTGAAACGCCAGCAACAAACCCAAGAAAGAACCTTTAACTGCAACAACCCTCTTCATTCCCAGATGCCAGTTCCAAGTCCTAGCAGAATGGTATTTTCTTAGGCGTAGAAATAGGGAAAGAACTTACCGAGCTCGCGGTGGAGAGTAGGGACTGGGTGGAAAGCTTGGAAATGGGGGTTTTTATATGGAGTTTTTATAGTCCTTCAGGCTTCATGGAAAACCTGAGCCACGGAGTGCCAAATCCTAATAAGCCACAGCAGAGAATTTGTTCACATGCAACTTTTTCACTGGCTGTAATTATTTTACTCACTTGAGCTCGTTAACGCATTGTTATCCCCAAATCCTGCGAAAAACACCTCACACCCTGTGGGTTCTTTCCATTTGAAAGCTTTATGGGGAGAAGGAAAAGCCGCCTTTTATCCAGCTGACCTCGTTAGGAACCTGAAGAAATCCATCCCTCTCCTCCTAAAGCTCCTTTTGTCGGAGCGGCCACGAGGAAGCAGTGCTGTGGGAGTGGGAATTGATTGGGGCCATCCCAATGGCTCTGGGGTCATCCCAACAGCTTTGGGACCATCCCACCTGCTCTGGGACCATCCCAACGGCTCTGGGACCATCCCAACGTCTTTGGGACCATCCCAGCGTCTTTGGGACCATCCCAACAGCTCTGGGACCATCCCAACGGCTTTGGGACCATCTCAACAGCTCTAGGACCATCCCAATGGTTCTGGGACCATCCCAACGGCTCAGCTTTGCACCCAGAGCTCAGCTCTGTCCCCATGCCGTGCTCTGGGCCCTCGGAAGGGATCCTGCTGCCGACATGTGATGTCATTAGGGTAATTAGCAGCCTTTGATGTGCAGGGACGCAGCCCTGAAATTGGCTTTGTGCTGGCGTTGCCCGTAATGGGGCTGAGCCAGGCTGGCTTGGCTCGTGTCAGACATTAATGAGCATTTGTGAGGGGTTTATGAGGTCCTGTTATGAAGGTGATGCTTAATGTCCTGCTCCTGCTTCATGTGCAGGTAAACACCGGGTAGAGCCAGCTCAGCACCTCCGGTGTGTCTTCATTAATCAGGAGCGTCTTAATTGATCACCAGAGTGTCTTCATTTACCACTAAAACGTCTTCATGTATCAGCAGGGCAAAGCTGAGTTTTGGGGTGAGAACAGGCTCTGATAAAGGTGTTTTTCCCTTTTTCCAGCTCAGAGCATCCCTTGGAAAAGCAGCCCGGCTGGACGTGGTGGTTTAACTGTGGTTTTATGTAATTAGTCAATACACCACGTGTTTGTGTGTTGGAGAGGGGAGCAGAGTCATCAGGGAATTGTGGGGTGGTCTGGGTGGGAAGGACCTTCAAGAACATCTCATTCCACCCCTGCCATGGGCACATGGGGGGTGGGATTGTCTCTCCGAACTCCTGACAGGAGGTTTGGAGCCCACATCCCTGGACCTTGGTCTGGGTGACCATGCAGGGTTAGGCAACAGCTTGGAATCAATTTTCCAACCCCAGGGATCCTGGGATTCTGGTTTTGGTGTTCCATTGGTCTCAGGGATGGGTTGGATCCCTGGTCCCTGCTTTTTTGAACACTTCACCCACACTGGTGTCCACAGGGCTCTCCCTCCTCCTGGGCTCAGATCTCCCTCGATCCTTTCAGTTTTATCTTTACAAAGTCAATGAATTTTTTTTGTTTTGCATCTTTACCTTTAGAAGAGCTGGAATTGGATCCTTCAGCCTGTCTGAGCTGGAAAATCGAGCTGACACTGCTCTGTTGTGCTCCTCACTCAGCTGCTGAATTTTGGCCACGTGTCACCTGTTGATTCATCACTTTTATTTCCTGGTTGTGCCTGAGCTGTTACGACTCTGTTAACAACGACACAGTGACAACATCAGGGCACTAATGAGCTTTTATGATGTGTTTGGAAACACCTGCAGAAAGCCTTGACATGATTCTTGTCAGGGTTAATGTTTGTGTTCGCAGAAATCCACCCTGCAGTGACAGGAGCCCTGAGCAGAGGGAACAAATCCCAGCACTGTGGATTCCTCCCACGCTGGAGTAAAGATCTGGACTTTTCATTATTAACAAATCCCTAAGATAAGATTTAACATCTAGCTTAATCTTCGGCTGGCTGAAACCAGTAATTAGGTATTAATTCCAATGTTTTTGACTTTGGGGGTGAATTGCTGGCCAGTTTAATCTGAGGTGAAGGCGGATGTTGCAATCCCCGTGGTTATCTTTGATTATGGTGGCTGTCCCACCCCTGGAAGTGTCCAAGGCCAGGATGGATGGGGCTTGGAGAAACTTGGGACACTGGAAAGTGGAATGGGATGGTCTTGGAAGTCCCTTCCAACCCAAGGGAGAAGGCTTTGAGGTGAGGTTTAATAAAAGAGAGCAGAAGTAGGAAAATAAGGAAAATACATTTGGTTTTTTTAACCGAATGGGAACCAGAACGGGGCAGTTGCTGGGGGTGGGAGTGTCCGTCCAGCTCACACCACTGCCACCCTCGGCATCTGTCCCAGAGCCTCCTCCTCAGGTTTAGCAGGATGATAACCCCAACAGCAGGGATTCATCAGCAGCTGGCATTCCAGAGGCGTCTCCTACTTGTTGTGCCCAACGTCAGCTGTTCCAGCAGCTTCAGGTGCCCTTTGGTCAGAGAAGTGACTCCACAGAAAAAATGCCTGACGAGGTCTTGTCTCGGTCACACCCCATTTATGGCCCTTTTTGCCATTCCCCAAACCCAGTCATGATTTATGGTTTCGAAAATATGGGGTTTTTAATGTGATATTAAATGTGGTCTTGCCTCTCTTTCTGTTTTATTGTTCGAATGTGTAAATTGGGTACTCGGTGTTGGGTTGAAAGAGATGTCCTGACTTACTTGGGTCTATAACTATAAAGTTCAGGATTTTTGCAGTGTACCAGAGCTTTGATCAGACTTTTTATTAGCCTAAAGAACCCAGAATGCAGGTTATTCATCTTTCATCAAATATTTCATTCAAGAACCCAGAACTCCAGTTTATCCCTCACTTTTTCAGCTCTTCCTGGGCTGAATCAAGGATATTTGTATCCAGAAAAATGCCTGGTTCCCCCCTGCCAAAGAATGAGTCCAGTCATGGAGAAGATCAAGCCTAAACCCTATAAATATTTTCCCTTTGAGATGCAGAGACAAAGAATCCCCTCCCTATAAAGCTGAAATTGCAGAGTGGAGAAGGCAGTAAAGGACAGGTCATGCAGGACACAAGGGCAAACCAGTAATTAGCAAGAGTGATTTATCTAAAACAATTAGCATCCGTTAACAAAGCTGAATCTGGAAAGAATCGTGGTTAGTAATTGATTAGGAAGTTCTGCATGTGGGTGATTCACGTGCTGGGCACTTCGAGGCCGGGTATAAAAGCGCTCGACCTCGCATCTCGCACCATCATTCTCTTGTCTCGCTCTCTGGTGCTGTAGGTAAGTGAATTCCTAAATTCCTGAACTCCTGAGCTCCTGAATTCCTCCTCTAACCAAGCCTTCGAGTGTGGTTTTGGGATCAGGCTGACATTCTGCTGGTGGGAACCACTGGGTGTGGCACTCGGTGCTCTGGTCTGGTTGGGAAGGTGGGGATTGATCACAGGTTGGACTCCTGGAAGGATTTTCCAACTTCAGCCACTCTGGGATTGTGTCAATGAAACCATTTGTGGCTGTTCAGCCACTGGGAAATGCAGATCTGGGCGAGATCTAAGTAACATTCCATGAATTTTCCATTTGTGTTCAGTACACAATTCAGGGACGTATTTTGGGTGCTGAGCTATCAGAATCCTCCCTGCCCCTTGAGCCTCTTCGTGGCCTTTCATCCTCATGTTTGATTATGAAACCCATCTGAATTTTGTTTTATTTTCCTGCCCCACAGATCCCCCACCCCCGAGCCATGGTTCACTCCCTGAGCCCCTGCACCGACGGCAGCGCCTCCCCCTGCGGCGTGGCCGTGCCCCAGCCCGTGGCTGACTCCTGCAACGAGCCCTGTGTCCGGCAGTGCCCGGACTCCACGGTGGTCATTTACCCTCCTCCCGTGGTTGTCACCTTCCCCGGGCCCATCCTCAGCACCTTCCCGCAGCAGAGCGCCGTGGGCTCCGTGGGAGTCCCCGAAGTCGGAGCTGGCATCGGAGCAGGCGTCGGAGCCGGTGTTGGAGCTGTCGTTGGAGGTGGTTTTGGTGCTGCCCGAACCCCTGGAGCTTCTCAAGTTTATGGTGGGGCCAGATGGGGCCGGGGGTACCCAGTGGGCAGCTGCAGACCCTGCTGCTAAGGCCAGGGCGTGACCGGCGGAACGCGGCACCACGGCCGAGCTCTGGGGCACGGCGCTCAGGGAGAGCTGAGCATTTGGGGCGGCATTAAAACCATCTGTGGATGTTTGAACGCCTCAAAAATCCATTTCCATCCTTCTACCCTTCCTGATTTTCTTTCTCTAAAGCTTTTTTTCTCTTTCCAAGCATTCTGTTCTCAAAGCTATGGGCTGTTCCTGATTCCATGGGGGCTTGTTGGGATCTTTGTGGCAGTAGGTTTAGATTAGGGAGCAACTAGGATTTTAGATTTTTGAAATTTAGATTTTAGGGAGAAATTAGGAGGGAATTCTTTCTTGTGAGGACCTGGCACAGGTTGCCCAGGGAAGCTGTGGCTGCCTCATCCCTCTGGAAGTTTCCAAGGCCAGGCTTGATGGGGCTTGGAGCAACCTGGGATGGTGGAAGGTTCCCTGCCCATGGCAGGGGTGGGACTGGATCATCTTTAAAATCCCACCCAAACCATTCTGTGCTTCTGTGACTGTGGCAATGTCAAGGATCTGATCTGACACCCTCTTCAGATCCATTTCTAAGCTCTTTCCCTGGCTACTGATGGATAAAAATGCTTCTGCAGCTCCCCATCCCCTGCTCTGCTGCCGTGCTGCGTGACCAGGGCTGGCTGTCACCAGGAGGAGCAGCCCCAGACATTCCCTGAGTCACCCCGCATCAAACCACGGCTTGTGGGTGATTTGTAACCTGTGCTGTGTCTCACCTGTTCTTCCTCAATAAACCAGATGTCACAGCAGGTTATTGGCCTGTGGGTGTCTCTGTGTGTCCCCTGTCCTGCTGCACCAACCCCATCCTGTCACCAGGAGAGTGAAATTCCCAAGGGATCTGGCCGAGGTCTGTGGTCTGTGGGCCACAGCTGTCCCTTCCTTCCCCACATTCCCAGTTTCCGTGGAGATTTTGGCTCAGTATTGGCTTTCCTGGTTCCTCTTCCTGGTGTCCTGGGGATCCTGGCAGTGACAGGAGCAGAGCACAGGGTTGGAAAACCCTCCAGGATCACAGAGTCCAAGCTGTGCCTGGTGCCCACCTGGTCCCTCAGACCAACGTCCAGTCCTTCCTTGGAAACCTCCAGGGTGGTGACTCCAAACATCCCTGAGCCCCTTCCAAAGCCTGGCCACCCTTTCCAGGAGGAATTTCCCCAAATTTCCCACCCTGAGCCCCCCCTGGCGCAGCTCGAGGCCGTTCCCTCTTGTCCTGCCCCATTCCCTGGGATCAGATCCCAAATTCCCCATGGCAGATCCCAAATTCCCCCTGGATCCCCTTTTTCTCCAGGCTGAGCCCCCTCAGCTCCCTCAGGATCCTCCATTCCCTTCTCCAGCTGCTCCAGCCCCGTTCCCACCCCTGGGCACTCTTCCCCTTCAATAACCGGGATAACCTGGACACGACTCTGATGCTCCCTCATGGAATTGGGGATTTCTTCCGGAATAAATTGATAATAAACCTTTCCCCATCTCTCCTGGCCGTGTTTGAAATGTTATGTAGCGTGTGAGGAACAGCGCCAGTGTCTTTAAGGATTGCAGGGTGACGTGGGAATGTGGGATTATTCCAGGGCAGTCACTCTTTGGGGAATTATTATCCTCATGTGGAAGGAAAACAAAGTTGCCCAGGCACTGTAATAATGTGTAATTAATGTTGGCGAGCTCTGGAGCAGGTGATTAAACCAGATTCTCCCCAGCCACATAATCCTTACAAAAGAGAAATCCCTCAAACCTCAAAAGCCAGGGAAAAATCCCCCAAACCTCAAAAGCCTTTGTTGTTGGGAGTTTTTGGGAACGAGCTGCAGCTTATTTACACCTCTCGAGATGATCTTTCATGGCCTAAATTGAGATCTGTGTTTACCACAAACCAGAAAAATCAGTGAAGTGATGGAATTCTGCCAGTGGGTTTTGACAGAACTATTTTTGATACATTTTTATTCCTTTTGCTGTAAAATCCCCTGGTGTGAAGTGTCCTTTCACAGGACTAAAGACATCAGGTGTCTCACTAAGCAAATTCAATGCCTTTTTAAGATAGAAGCATTTGCTAATATCTCTTAGGTTCATTATTGAGCCTAATTATTCAATTTAATGATAATTATGGGTTAACGATATCCATTGAAATATGGCGAATTTTGAAATTCTTGTTTCTCTTGTTGCCATTTTTTTTCTCCTGTTCCATACCCCACTTTCCCTTCTCCAAAAAGGCTGCACTCTTTAACAAATAATTTGAAAATTTAGTCCAGTTTGGCCCATAACCGGGTGCCCAACTTCTCATTTGGGACAGGTTTAGTCTTTAGGGAAGATCCTGAGCCTGGCAGGGAATCTTGGTGCTAGAGGCAGCTCCTGTGGCATTAAATGTTCCCAAGGGAACATTTAAATGGATAATTCCCCAGTGAACACATCCCAGAGTCGGAACGGAATTACAGGAGGTTGTTTTCAGTTATTTAAATTACCCGGCTGTCGCCTGTTATGATAATGTCGCAGCCAGGCCGCAAGCTCCTCTCACCATCCCACTTTTCCTGAGCCTCAGGACACGAAAGAATTCAGGTTTTAGGATCTGGGAGAGATCAAGGAAGCTGTGGAGGAGCTGGGGGTCGGGAACCGGAGCGACAGGAAAGGAGGAATCGGTTCAGACCAAAAGAGGGGAAATTTAGGTTGGATTTTGGAGAGGAATTCTTCCAACTGAGGCCCTGGCACAGGATATTCCATGGATTCCCCATCCCTGGGAGCGCCCCAGGCCAGCTTGGAGCCACCTGGGGTGATCTTTGAGGTGTCTTCACCCACCCAGAACAGGTGTAGGAGAAACTCAAATGTTCCTGAGACATCAGGACAGATCCATGGAAAATGAGCAGGGAGGCCCTGGGAAGGGTCTGGGCTGCAGTTCCAGGATGATCTGGAACTTCCTGACTTCTCCTGACGAGCTGGAATGAACAGGTGAGGAAACGTCCCGTCCCTGTTTGGTGACTCCTGTGACAGGAGCATCTGGGGTGAGGAATTTGGCACTCCAGTGTCTCCAGAAGGTTGACCCGCAGCAGAGGAGGAGATCCTGGAGGTGCCCTGGATCCCTGGAGCTGAGGGACGCCCTCAGAGCCGCGACACTCAGAGCAGGAAGGGGAAGTGAGGTGGGAGCCAGGTGGCTCCAGGTCAGCCTTGTGGCGGGAGGTGACGGCGGGTGACAGGGCTGGGACTGGCAGGAGATCACCACCCGTGGGTCCTGTCCCCAGGGAAAGTGCCTCGGGATTGATCTGAGGGGCACGTCAGCAGGGGAGGGCATCACAAATGGTGCTGTGCTGGCAAACTTGGGCAGGGACGGAGGTTAAGTGGGACCAAAGGACTCAGAATTTCACCCAAATCTTTGGCTTCCTGGGGTTTATCCCATCTCCCCTCCTGTGCAAGGCTGTCCAAGCCCTTCCCTGCTCTCCGTGCAGGCAGGAGAAGCCTTTGTGTGCCAGAGGCATCCCAGGGAGATAAGCTGAGCTTACCGCGCTGGGAGACTCCACCATTTCCTAATGCTTTCCCCGGGGAACCCAGCCCATTCTGCTGCTGACAGCAGGAGGGTTGCAAAACCTCTCCTAAAGGCTTTGCCACTTTCAAAGGGCTGCTCTGATTTACTGGGGCCGTGCTCTGCTTGGAGGGACGCTCCTCCCTGACTCCCCCCTTCCTGGGGCACCCCCAGCTGGGGCTGTCCTACTCAAATTGGGGCGCTGAGGAATCTGACCAGACCTCGCTCTTGGCTGGGGCTGCTCCTGCCCAGACAAGGAAATGGAGCTCTGGAGCTCAGCTCTGCTCCTCGGAACTGGCTCCAGGTCTGAGTTTTGGGGAAATCAACGACAGGATGGAAATAAATGGAGGTCGGGCTGGAGGCTCAGCGTTTCTGCTGACTGGTTTTCTGCCCATGGAATGGCTTCTCCAACCTCCTCCCTTAATTATTTTCTCAAGCCTTTCCTCTGCTTTGCTCTGAGAGCTGGGAAACGCAGAAATGCTTCTGCAGGAGGCCACCATGGGAAGAGGAGGGGTGGCCATGGCTATCTCTGGGAAATCAGCCCGGAGGTGACCCCTCAAAGTCACTGCTGCAATAACGTGTGTGATTCCTGCTGAGCTCTTTGATGTGGAACTGGGCTCACGGGGGATCCAGGCAGCTCTGCCTGGGCTCTGCTTGTTGAAACACCTATCATCTTTAGTATTCTAAACCTAAATCATCTTTGGTATTCAAAACTGAAACAATTTTTAATACTCTACATCTAAATAATCCTTTGTATTTGAAGCCTAAATAATTTTTAGCATTCTAAATCTAAATAATCCTTAGTATTTGAAGCCTAAATAATCTTAATTATTCTAAATCTAAATAATCTTTAATATTTTAGACTTGAATAATCTTTAGCTTTCTAAATCTAAATAATCTTTCATATTTTAGACCTAAATCATCTTTAGTGTGCCAAACTCAAACCAGTGCTCCTGCAGGGGCACGGCAGGGGCTGGCAGGAGCTCCCTGAAGAACCGGCTGCCCCATCTGCAGAGGAGCTGAACCCTCCAGCAGCTGGCCATGGCTTGGCTGCCTTTGGTCTTTCTTCTTGGGTGGCTTTAACCTCGAGTGTCACCGATCTCCTGCCTTGGACGACCATGAGATCCCCCTCAATCTCTCTTTTTTTGTGATTTATTGCCCAAGCACAAACCCCTTTGCTCCAGGAGCCTCTCTGGGGGGCAAAATCAAGCGAGCCGTGCCTCGTTCTGGTGAAATATTTGGGTAAACCCAAAGCCAAGGGTTAGTTAAGGCTTCTTCCTCTGCTAGGGGAAATGAGTCAGGGCAGGAGCCATTGAGATGGAGATGTGGTGACAGTCCCTAACATCCGGAGTCTGGCCTGCCCTCTCATTGCAGGGCTCCTGAGGGTGGCTGGGGGGGTCCCTCTAAAGTGCCCAGACAAAAGCAGAGCAGACATTTGAAGCTTCTAACCAGAACAATTTTAATGGAAATGAAAAGCAGTGAGGAACAGAAAGAAGAGGTTGGCAGAGATTCAGAAGGGGCTTTGACAAGCAGAGTGTTCCCGATGGTGGGCGATGTTTTTCCTGGTGGAAATGGTGGAGTTTGCCAGTCCAAATGTGTTTCTTTTTTTCGTGTTCACTGTCAGGTGAGGTGCAGCAGGGACGGAACAGGAGCTCCTCTGCTAAAAGTCACCTTTGGTCAGAGTCAAAGTGGATTTTGTTGCAGAAACTCCCACACAAAGTGGCTGCGGATGAACTTAAAAAGCGCTTTCCTCACACCCAAAAGTCTCTTTCCACTCCACCAAAGTGCCTCAGCCCTTTGGGAGGGACAGCTGGAGAGACAGGAGATCCTACAGAGGGCTACATGGAGTGTCCTACACAGCCTGGCGCCCACGCATCCCCCAGAGTCGGAGATGCGAGCGCTCAGCATTCCTCAGCACCACAACCGAGGCCATGAATCCGTGTCCTGCGTTCCATCCCGTGAGCGCTGCTCCTGCTGGGAGCAGCTCAGAGGGTTCTGTCCCCAAACTGAACGGAGAAGGGGAGACTTAATCCCAGGTTTCCAAAGTTACCCAAGTTACCCATGCAACCCAGGAGCCCGGGGAGCCCCTCAATCCTCCCCGAGAGCTTCCCAACGATGTCCCCGTTCAGGTTGGCGTAGACGGTCCCACGGATGTTGCCGGAGGGGTGGAAGAAGTTCCCAACATTCCTGAAACCGGACGGGGGCACATCTTGGCACTGGTCCCGGTGGAAGCTGAAGGAGCGCCTGGGCCGGAAGTTGGAGCTGCCAAAGCCACCAAAGTTGTCATTGCCGGCCTGGGCGCAGCACGCGTTGTCACAGCAGTCCTTGAAGGAATTCATCCCTTGTTTATTTGGAGAGGCTGGAACACACACCCAGAAACAAAATTTATGGGCTGCTGAGGGCAGAGCAAAGGCTCCGACTCGGTCCCTCCTGTGCATCAGTTTCACCCTCTTAATTAACTCGTTTATTTTTGTAATCTCCTCAATCCCAAACAACTTTGCTTTTTTTCGCCCGTCAACTTTTGGAGACTGCTGACTAAACGTAGTGAATGAGGGTTTTGCCAGCTGAGAGCTGAGCTTTCCCGCCCCAGAAATCAGAGAAATGTAATAAATGAAAGAAAAATGCAATAAATATCATCCAGAACTGAAAATGACTTTTTACTACAAGATCGTGGCAGCAAATTTCCAGTTTTCAGCGCTTTAAAGCCTAATATGAAAAAAGCACAGGAAAGGACAGGAAAAAGCCTTGAGTGGAGCAATTCCTTGAGATTGCAGGGAATTTTGTGCTTGGCGTTTGCTCTAAAAAGACAAGAAACTTCCCTCAGAATATCTCTACCTGCACATAGACACAGGTTTGTATTTATATGTTATATAAATATACGCAGACACAGCAGTAACTATTAAATAAATAAATAAAGACTATACATTTAATATATATTCATATTCGTATCCATATTCATATTTTTATATATAAATTTACTTATAAAGAGATATTTGGAGAAACACATGCACAGGAGAGTAGAGCCAGTACAGACCTCTGCTTTGCCGAGAGAAGTTGAGAGGAGAAGTCGAGAAGAACGGATGACTTTTCGGAGTCGGGGGTCCGTTTTTATACCTTCCAAAGTGTGTCACCCGACTCCTTATTCCTCCAACCTACGTCACAACCATTTTCATATTTTCCGTGCTCGGCGTCGCAGGCGCTAACGTAAACCCTTTAGAATTTCTTTAATCTTAAAGCATTTCTAGGGAAGTTGCCCTGAATTCCTTGTGGCCAAACCGGGGAGATACTTGAGGAGATATTTATTAATTTTGGGAGATATTTATTTGGGGAAATTTTCAGATTATTGAGGCAGTGTCCTCGTAGGTGGGCCGTCAGCTTGGCGTTGGCGCCTCCGGTGCAGCTTGCGGAGGACAAAGCGAGATGTTTTGCTTTGGTGCGCTGAGGATTGAGGAGCCTCCCCTCAGCATCTCCGTGACCTTCCTGGTGGAGGTCTCCCACTGGGTTTGTATCCCAGCTTCTCCAACAACAACTCAAAGACATTTTCCAACCGCATTGTGGGTGTTCCCAAATGTTCCTTCCTATTTTAAGGGATTTTTTTTTTTCGGATAGTTTTTGACTTTCATGGAAGAGCATCACGTTAATATGGCTCAGGAAGCAGAGACCTTGGGGAGTGACCATGTTATTAAATCTGGAGGTGTCTTTTGGTGGCAAACTATTAATATTTAAATCCAGCAACACTTTGCAAATTGAAAACATTAATGAGTGCTTATGAAGTGCTTTGGTATTCAAAATTCGGAGGAAGCCTCAACATCCTGCTTGCTCATTATTACGCTTATTTTATATTCAAATTAATGCCAGAAATTAGGTGAAGGTCACCCAAGGAGCTCTGTCCTAAACTCCAGAGTTCCTCCCTATCGCAACTTCCGCACGTGGTGATTCTTTGTGGAAAAAATACCAGCAGGGTTCTTTTAGTGTTCATTTAATGCTCTTTTAGTGCTAGTCCTGATAATTTCTTTATTTCCAGATCAAATTGAGGCTTGAGTTCGCCACTTTGCTCTGCTGAACTGGGGTGAACCCAGTGAATGACACTGCAAAACCCTCCAGTGAATGACACTGCAAAAAATGCAGTTGGATTTCTGTTAAAAACATTCTTCCTGCTCCTGCAGCAGCATGACTTCGATTCAGGAGCACTTTGGAATTAAGATTTATTTATAGTTCTGCTCCTTTTTCCTAAAGTTGATGAGGTTCGATGTGAAATCCCTACATTTACATTTCCTTTTGATGAAACACCATGGTGCATCTTTCTACCGAACACAAATACTTTCAAACGTGTGGGAAGGTTTTCCTTTTTTACTGAATATTTCTCTCTCTCCAATGACCTTGAGAAATCAGAAACGGCTTTTCTGTAATACAAAAAAAAAATTCAGATTTGACAACGGAGGCATTAAAATGGTATCAGGAATGTTGCTGGCCCAGAAAACGTTAAGATGAAAGAAACCTGTAATATATGGGACATACGGGAACACACTAATAATCCCAAACAATGAGGAAAATTACATTAATTGAAGATATGACGTGTACAGGCAAATTTGTTTGCCAACCAGTAGGGCTCCAAACCTTTTGAATCCACAGGGCGTCTGAGATAAGCCAGGAGGGAAAAGCTGGAGTATAAAAAGGGCTCGGAGCTCAGGGCTCCTCATCAGCTCTCCTGCCTTCTCCTCCTGGTGAACTCGGTAAGCTTTTCCTCCTCTCTCCTCCTGGACTGGGAATTTTTCTTTCAGAATTTCTCTTGGGGTTTTGGCTCCTCTGAACTGTCAGGATTTGCTGTTCCTTTTACCTGGGCTTGCTGGGTTCAGCTTTTAAAGCTGCAGGTGGAACTTTCCTGGTCCTGTTGGTACCTGGGTTCCCTGATAAGGGATTTTCAGGACAGCAGAGGTAGGAAAGGGTTTCCCCACCATGACTCTTGGTGGGTTTTTCCTTAAATCTCCTGTTTTAAGTGGGATTTCGGGTCTGTCTGGCTGCACAGATGTTCTCATGTGTGTCCACGCTCCGTGGTTTCTTCTGTGGGCTCTCAGCATTTCCAGTTGCAAATTAAAATGGGTGGAAAGCACTGAAATGGGTCTTAGGGTGATGGACCCAAAACCTGAGGGGTGTTATCACAGGAAAATTCTGGGATGACTTTCCTGATGGAGTCAGGAATGCAGAGCTCCACGAAAAGCTGATTTCCTAAAAGAAAATCAGGGTTGCTAATTCCTAACCAGGTTCTCTCAGAAAAAACCCTGAAGCAGCAGCAAGGTTTTGATCTGTGGCCACTGATTCCATCATCAGGGGTTCCACCAATGCCAGGAATACAGAAATGGTTTAATACAAATATATTGAATCTGCATTAATACAGGATATAAAACAATTTAAAGGCAGTGGGTAGATAAGCAGATTATACAAATGGGGTATAAGGAGGAGCTGAGGTCATAATTATTCCTTTGCCCTTGTTCTCACGGGACGGGTGAAGAAGATTTCGTGCTCTGAGATTGCTGCTACTCCTTGGAGTATTTACTACTCTTCCTTTCCTCCCCGCTGCAGGTTTTACCTCCATCTCCCAAAGATGACTTTCCTCCAAGGCCAGTGCGAGGACGACTGCTACTCTTCCTGCAACTACGGGGGCCTCTACGGTTACCGGGGCTACGACTGCGGGAGCCCCTGCGGCTACCGGGGCTACGGGAGCCTCTATGGCTCCCGCGGCCTCTACGGCTGCGGTGACCGCTACGGCTACGGCAGCTTGTACGGCTACCGGGGCATCTTTGGCTCCGGGGACTGCTACGGCTCCGGGGGGCTCTACGGGGGCTACCGGGGCTTCTACGGCTCTGGGGACTGCTATGGATACCCCGGGTTCTACTCTGGCCGCTACGGGTACCCCTTCGGCTCCCGCTACGGCCAAAGGTTCGGCTTCGGGGGCTGCTACAGCTGCTAAAGCCGAGGGAGCCACGCTGAAACCCAGCCCGGGTTTGGTGGGATTGATGGAGAGTCCAGCAGTGGAGACCATGGCTGGGCAGAGTTTTGTGGACAAGAGGCACGGCCGGGGTGCTCCGAGAGCTCTGCGCTGCTGCTGAAGGGCTGGCGGTGATTCGGCTTCATCCTGCTGTCCCAGCTCTCCTCTCGACCCAGAACTTCTCCTCAATCCTCCAAGCAAACCTAACTCCGTGTTTTGTGTTTTTGGTTGTGCTGTACAAAATGTTTCCTCTGACTGGATGATGTGGGTGTCATGTGACTTTGGGAGTGTGGTTTTTCCATTCTGTATCCCTTTAATGTTATCTCTGCCTTTCTTTCCTATTAAAGATATTTTTTCTGCATCAATTCAGCATTTCTGGGTTTATTTGTCATTTAAGTTTCTCAAACAGCTTGAAATCTTTGGTATCCAAACTCCCCAGGAAGCCTCAGCACCCTGTTTGCTCTTTTTTTTAACGCTTATTTTAAATTCAAATTAATGCCAGAAATTGGGTGGAGGACATACAAATATGAAATCCTTCACAGCAAAAGGATTGGAAGACAAAATTATGAACTCAATTCTGTGTCCAGTTCTGGGCCTCTCATGCCAACATGGACATGGAGGGGGAGGAGCATGTCCAGATAAGGGAATGGAGCTAGAGCAGCTGGAAAAGGGAATGGAGGATCCAGAGGGAGCTGGAGGGGCTCAGCCTGGAGAAAAGGGGGATCCAGGGGGAATTTTGAGCTCTTCCAGGTGGAACTTTGGGATCTGATCCCAGGGAATGGGACAGGACAAGAGGGAACTGTGGTGGCTTTGCTCATGTGGACGTTGGCCTGGAAAACTCAGACCACCCCCTTGATTTTCCACACAGAACAGCAGAAAATCCATTGGAGCTGAATAAAATCCATCTTCACAGGTGCAGTTGCAATAACACACTAAATCCGAGGACCAAAAGCCAGAAAATGGGGGGGGAAAGTGGGGGAAAGGCAAATAATCCCAAAGACAAAAAGCCGATTGAAATGTCCTCATTCCTCCTGGGCAGCCCCTTCCAAGACCTGACCAGGAGGAAATTTCTCCTCGTGCCCAACCTGAGCCTCCCCTGGCACAGCTCAAGGCCATTTCCCCTTGTTCTGTCCCTGTTCTCAGGGATCAGATCCCAAATCCCCTCTGGCAGATTCCCCCTGGATCCCCCTTTTCTTCAAGCTGAGCCTCCCTAAGGATTCTCCATTCCCTTTTCCACCTGCTCCTGCTCTGTTCCCTTCCCTGGACTTTCTCCAGCCCCTCAATGCCCCCTTGCCATGAGGGGCCCAGAGCTGGACACGGATTTGAGTCCAGAAAGTCCCTTCAGAATTCCACAGCTCCCAGAATATCCACCCAAACCAAGGACACAAGCAAGAAAACAACTGGAACTCCAGAGATATTTTTTTCAAATGCAGAAAGTATTTAATAGAACAAGAAGAAGAGCTGGCACAGATACAGAAAGATTATAGTTTTGGGATGCTGGAGGCAGCTCCAGGAGATGAGTCACTGCTCTCCAGAACATTCCTTTTTGCTGAAGTTGTGTTGTTCGTCCTTCAGGTCCTCGTAAATGCAGATCAAAGGCGAGACAGCCGTAACGCTCCCTCACCCAGGGCTGCAGCGCCGTGCTGGAAGGTGCTTATTGAAAATGGAGATGACACCGAATCTAATTTCACAGAGGTCCTCCAGCCCCATTGCAGCAGCTCTGAGAAGTTTCACATGAATTGCAGACCGCCCCTCCCGTTGCTGAAGGGGCCGTGGGATGGTTTCAGTGCAGAATATCAGGAGAGTTGAGAAAGGCAGGAAGGAGGAGACAGAGACAACAACAAAAGACAGAAATTCCAAGAGGTTTCAGAGCACAGCAAAGCCCCCACTCGTGGTGGCTTCACCGTGGGGGCTCCGCACTTGTGCAAACATCAACAGCGGGCTCATCCGTTCGTCTTCCGTGGGCGCGGGTCCGTTGGCGGGGATTTTCCCCTGGGATCAGCAGCAGGGGTAGCAGCAGGAGTAGGAGCAGCACGAGGGGTAGTAGTAGCGCGTGGTGCAGCGCCGGGAGGTGCAGCAGCTGCCGTAGGAGCGGCGGCAGCAGCTCAGCGTGCGGGTGATGCAGGGGTTGCAGCTGTAGGTGCGGGTGCAGCTGCGGTAGCAGGGGGAGCAGCACAGGGTGTAGCAGCGTGGGGAGTAGCAGCACGAGGAGTAGCAGCAGGACATGGTGGGGTGCAGGGGTGGTGGTGAGCCTGGCACAGGGCGGGAGAAAAAGGGGGAGAAAAAAGGTTTGTGAGGGCGGAGTCGTGGTGTGGGCCAGGTGCGGTTGGGTGGAAATGTTGAGTAAATCCCTCAGGTTTGCATGGGATTTTCATGCCATAGATTCCTAGAATCCAAGATCCTAGAATTCCAGAACCCCAGGATTCCAGAACCCCAGAACCTCAGGACTGCAGAACCCCAGAATCCCTGATTCCAGAACCCCAGGATCCCAAGATCATTGAGGTCGGAAAAGACCTCCAAGATGGAGTCCAACCCCAGCCCAGAGCACTGAGTGCCACATCCAGTCCTTCCTTGGGATGGGGACTCCAAATCTCCCTTCCAAATCCCAAAAACCCTTTCCAAGAAAAGAAAATCTTCCTGAAGAAGGGATTTGTTTGGTGTCCAGGCTCCCGGAACAGGCAGCTGAGGTAAATCCCATCTCAGTGAGGGAGTCCCAGTGTCTGACTCGGATCCCTCCTGGCGTTTTCCGGAGTTCTTGGAAACGCACAACTCAAGGAGTTCATTAAGTCTCCAGCCTCCCTGTCTGCTTTTAATCTTGGCACATCAACGATTCCTTCTCCTGGGCAACACCGGCTTTGTTAGTGCCAGTTCTAGCAGGGACACTCTGCTGGACAGAGAAGGATTAAACCCTGCAGCTCAGAGCTGCCCCAGGGACTCCAGAGGGACAAAAACAATTCCTGGGACTTTTCCATATTCCCCATTGCAACATCCCACCACAAAGAGCCATTTCCTCCTTGCACAACCACTGCCCGGGCCTGAAAACTCCAGGTGTCACCACGGGGAAAAAAGAAACCCAGAACTTCTAACTCAGCTTCCCATCTCTGCCATTCCATGGGAATGTCCATGCACTGATCCCCCCAGATTGAAAGCATCCAGGAGAAAACACCCACGAGCGAAGGATTTGCCCCCAAGTTCAAGGATTCTCCAGGAGGACGGCATCTGGACTTACCGAGTTCAGTGGGAAGAGCAAACCAAGAGGAGCCGTGTGAGGAGCGCCGGGGTTGGGAGCATTTTTATATTCCCATTGTGGAGGTCGGAGCAGTTCCCCGAGAGCTCTCCTTAGTCACGGGACAAATTTGGGAAGTACATCAGCAGCCCAATTGCTATAATTGTTTTCCTCCGCATTTAGGACAATTTTGGCATTCCTGGGGTTGCTCACTGTGATTACAGCCCGGGAGATTCTTTCATCTCCGGACTTTCCAGGACAGAGGGATTTCTGGGAAAGCACCTGGAGGACATCTGGGAATGGGGCTGGAGGCTACACAGAACATCTCCAGCCCCAATTCCTGGTCAGCTGGGAAGCCATGGATTGGTTCTTTACCCCGTGGCCCCACCAGGGAGGTGGGCACTGCACATTTTGGGGTGACGTAAACCAGCCATGGAGCGGAAGAGAATCACCCCGAGCGCTCCGGGATTTCCGTCACAATTAATGACAGGCGTTCCATTGATTCTTTTAGCTTCTTCTGCTGCCTATAATTTGTCCTAGGAGAGGTGCAGGCAGAGGCACGGGATCAATTAAGGCAGCATCTGAGAAATGTGGTTAATTTTTACGGTGTGAGGGTTTTGGGGGTGTTGTTTTTTTTTTTTTCTTTTTTTTTTTTCCCAGATGAAATTATTGGAAAAACTCGCTTGAGCCGTGTCTTGTGATACCATTCACGTGTCTGACGTTTACAGGGTTTATATATGGGATCCATGGGCATGAGCTGGCCAGAATCCCTCCCTGTCCTGGGCTGCATCCATGGGCAGGGAGGGTCAGGAAGGGGCTTCTCCCCCTCTGCTCTCTCTGCTGGGATCCCACCGGGAATTCTGTGCCGGGTTCTGGTGTCCCCAAAATAAAAGGGATCTGGAATTGTTGGAGCGAGTCCAGAGGAGACCACGAATTTGATAAAGGGACTGGAGCCCCTCCCCAATGGATCCAGGTTGGAATGTTGGCAATGTTGGGAATATTGAGACCCCAGAGCCCCTCCAGGATCTGCAGGGGCTCCAGGGAAGCTGGAGAGGGACTTTTCCTCAGGAACTGCAGGGTCAGGACACAGGGAATGGGGGCAGAGCGGGAATTCGGGTGGGATTTTGGGAAATAATTTTTCCCTGTGAGGGTCTCAGGTTATTCCATGGATTCCCCATTCCTCAAAGTGTCCAAGGCCAGGTTGGACAGGGCTTGGAGCAACCTGGGACAGTGGGATGTGTGGTCCTTCCAACCCAACCGCTTCCATGGTTCCATATCCACAATAATGAGCCAAAGATATTCTCTTTCACCTTAAAAAAAACCAAAAAACAAAAAACAAAAAAACTTTTGGGATCCTCCTCAGCTTTAGGGATGAAATCCAGGTCTCCAAAACTCACAGGAGTTAAAAATTAACAAATTATTTTCCTGCCTCGGGTGGGCTGGAGAGCACAAAGGGCTGGACGTTCCCCTCGGGAGGGACTTTCCTGAGGCAGGAATCGCTCCCCGACCTGCTGTGGTAGCATTTTCCAGCCGGATTTCTGTCACTCTGCTCCAGGGGACAGTAGGAATTATAAATAAATATGAATAATTTAAGGAAAGAATAAACCTCCTTTGGCCGCTGGGCTCCCTTCCCCTCTCTGCTTGTGATACTCGAGGAATTATTTAAACCGGGAGGGTTGAAATAATCCAAACATTGCCACAGGAACTCTAATGACTGTTTTGGGAGGGCGCTGATACCAGAAATTCTGATGAGGCTCAGCACTTCCCCAATGCCTGTCATTATCCTCATTTAATATGCAAATGAGGCTTGGCTCACTGCGGGGGAAGGTCATACAGGGAGGTATTTGCTGAATTTTAAAAAAAGCCTCTTGATTTGTGCTGGGAAGGCTGAAAATCGGTGTTAACAAGATTTGCTGCTAAATTATTTTATTATTTTAACTCCTGTAAATTCCCTTGTCCCTTCTGACATCTGGATTTCATCACTAAAGCTGAGGAGGAGCCAAAAAGGTTTTTAAGGCAAAAAAAAAGTGGGTTTTTTTGTGTTGCCAGGTTGAGCTGAGAATAGATTAATGACCCCTGATGGAGAGGAAACCAATTATTTTAATTGAAGGTGTGACACGGGCAAATAAATTTAATTTTGTTGCTGTTTACATTGGTCAGATAATTTCTGAGTGACCAAAGCACCTCCCAAAGGGCCGAGGGACACTGAAGGGCCAGGAATTGCTCTGGGAAGTTCAGCAAATGCAGGACATTGCTCAAAGTCCCTTCAATGATCCAAATTCATGCAAAATTTGGGTATCCCAAACCCTGAAAATGCAAAATTCCTGCAGAAGCAGGAATTGACTTCTGTGCCTAAAAACACGGGGAAGAACTCAAGAAAGAGTTCAGTCATTCGATAGAAATTTAATTTATAGAACCTCTTGTTAATTAGAGAAAGACGGAGTGAAATTCCCGGGGAATAATAAATGGGGACATTTAATGAATGGCTCTGATTCATGGGACGGGTTAAAACCTGCTCATCCCCATTCACTGCCTTTTTTTTTTTAATATTTTATACAAAATTTAAGTCCGAACATTTTGAAAAAATGCATCCTGAAAATACAAATAAATTCCAATTGCTTTCAATCTCTGCAACAGGAAAATTTATTTTCTACTCCGCCCTTTTTAAACTTTTAAACCAAATTCATGCCAAAACCACGGCAAGTTTAAATAAGAAATGAATCCCTTCAGCTGCTGAATTTGCACGTCCTGACCAGCGGAGGGAAACGTTGGTTTGCATTTTTAGTCTGTTTTATCAGATCTGAACTCCCCAGAAAAAGGAAAAGCCGGAATTCCGGGATCCGGGAGAAGCCTCCGGGATCTAATCCAAGCTGTGTCCCGGAATTCCAGGAATTCCTTGGACACCTCCAGGGATGGGGATCCAGCCCTCCCTGAGCCCCTTTCCAGGAGGAATTTTCCCGAATTTCCCACCCTGGCAGAGCTCGAGGGGCAGCAGAGCCCGAGCTCAGGGAATTGGGGATTTGGGGATTTGGGGATTTGGGGATTTGAGGATTCGGGGAAGAGATTTTAAAGGGACTTCTGTGAGCCAGAGAGAAGTTTGAGAAGAGGATCCATGTTCACCCCTGAAAGGATTTCCTACCGAGGTCGTTGAGACAGAAACCAAGAAAGAAAGAAGGAGAAATAAGAGAAACCTGCAACTGCCTGTTCCCATGAGCTCTCTGTTTGTCTCTCCTGACCAATAAGTGTAAATTTATGAGTTTTGTAAGAATGCATAAAAAGCATTCATGCTAGAATAAAAACCGGGTTTGAAGCCTTCTGAAAATGGAGCGTTGCTTTGTATTTTGTGTTTTATCTCTGTCTCAGCTATGACAGGGATCTGGGGATTTGGGGATTTGGGGGTTTGGGGAGGGAATTCCACACCCTGCCTGCACCTCGGGGCTGTGGGGAGACAATTCCTGCTGGAAATCCCTTCCAAAACTGGATCTTCCTGCGGGGCAGAGCTTGGGCTGGAAATGTTCCCGCCGAGTCCTGATTCATTTTCCCTAAATCTTTGTATTTTTCAGCTGGTGCTTTGGAAACAGAATTGGTTTTGGTGGAAGAGGGCATGGCGAATGTGAATTTTGGAGCAGACAGAAATCGAGGTGCTCAGTGCGCCCTCGGTCCCCTCAAATTTTGCTAAAAACCGCAGATCTGAGAAACTGGTGCCACGCTTTGATTTTTTTTTCTATGTGTGTCAAGTAAATAATTAGCAAAGTCAAACACAATATTAAAAAGAACATTAAAACACAACCGAAGGCAGCGATGTGATGCAAGATCTTTTAATGAGAGTAAAAAGTTACAGCTTTCAGTAGCACAGGAGGTTCACGCCGTATGCACTGAGGAGTAGGTACTCCCCAGAGCAGAGGTTTGGGGAGTAAAGCCGGTGTAGGAGAGGAGCAGAGCTGTCAGCACAGCCCCGCTCCTCAAAAACCTCATCCCGAAAGACGGAGAAAGAACAGCAAAAAAAAGAGAATTAATCAGAGCAACAGCGGGCATGGAAGAGATCCCAAAGGCTCAGGGAACCGGAGCTGGGCCGGAGCGAAATCCACCCAGGAGCGAAATCCACCCAGGAGGAAAATCAATCCACCCAGGAGCCTTCAGGGCTGGCTTTGGGGTTCTTGGGGCTCAGCACTGGTAGCAGGGGTAGCAGCTGCCGTAGGAGTATCTCTGGAAGTAGCGGGAGGAGTAGGGCGAGCAGTAGCGGGGGCTGAAGGTCGGGCAGTACTCGCGGTAGCCACAGAGCCTCCCGTAGTAGCCCTGGTAGCCGCAGGGGCTGCCGCAGTCGTAGCTGCGGGAGCTGCAGACGGTGCCGTAGCTGCAGGGGGAGTAGCAGGAATCCTCACACTGCCGCTGGTAGCAGAAAGTCATCTTGGGGCTGGGAGGGAGGCGAGGCTGGGAGGGAGGAAAAGAGGAATGGGAGAGTTTGGGTTGGGAGGGAATTAAAGCTCGTCCTGTTCTACCCCAGAACGGGCAGTGACACCTTCCTCCAGCCCAGCGGGCTCCAAGCTGGCCTTGGACGCTTCCAGGGATGCGGAATCTTTGGAAGATCCCGAATTTCGGGCCTCCCCGCCCTCCCAGGGCTCCCATCTGGAGCAGTTTGAAGGGCGAGCTCGGAGACGGATCCAGCGGGAATTCGCTGCTTTTGGGAGCCCCGTGAGAGGATGGGAAACAGCGCGAGGAGAGAAGGATGGACCCAAGGGAACCTCTCCGCCCAAGGCCGCCCTCGGCGGGAAGAACCTTGCCCTGATGTCCCACCTAAACCTCCCTGGCACAGCCAATTAACAATAAATCCTGAAATAACCCATAATATCCTCAAATGATGTATTTCTCAAGCCAAATTTCTACATTTACTAAAAGTAGAAATTAATAATTGATTATATATATATATATATATATATATATATATATATATATATATATATATATAAAAAGCCATATTATTATAAACCCATATTTACTCTTTTTTATTTATATATATTTATATATTTATATATTTATATATATGATTTCATGGTGGTGCAGCAGTTCGGGGTATTGGTTAAAAATAGGGTATTAACCCATATTTTATATATATATATATTTAAAATATATATATAAATATATTTTAAAATAGATCTCTATATATTTTAAAATATATTTTATATATAATATTTATATATCTATTAAATATATATATGTAATTCTAAATATATTTTATAGTATATTTTTATATATTTGCATATATAGAAAAAATACAGATTAACACCCCCGTTTTCAACCAATACCCCGAACTTCACGGCCACGAAATCACTTCTAAACCACAATTTCAAAGCTTAACTCCCACCCCTAGCCCTCCATGGCCAAACCCAGCGGCAAAGCCAAGCCCCTTAAGCCCGACTTACCTCGCTGAGCAAGAGCTGGGGCTGAAGGCGCGAGTGCGGAGCCGTGGCTGGGGCTCCCTTTTATACATTTATCTGCCCCGGCCCGTGGTGCTTTCAGCTCCTTCTCATCGCGCCCCAAACTCGCCCCGCACGTCACCCCGCAGCTGATGGGGTTGTTTTCCTCGCTTCGGGATCCTTACTCAGCAGCCGGGGCTGCCACAGGGATGACTTCGCGCTGCTCCCTCCTTTCATGTCCAGCCTCAATTACAAACGGGCAGCGAGGGTGGCGAAATCCGAGCTGCAGCCGGAAAAGGAAGGAGGGATATTGAGAGCAGAATTAATGGATGCTCGCAATCCCAATTTGGGATGAATGGGCAAAGGGTGATGTGCGAAACCTGCAATGACCCTGGATTCATTTAGGGAGAAGGAATTTCAATTGTTTTTCCAAATGAAAACCTCTGGAAATAATTTATTGTTTGGGTCTATTTCAAAATCGCGGGGTTAGGCCAGAATATTTATATTAATTATATTTATATTTTTATATATATTTATATTTACATTACTTGTATTTACATCATTTATATTTATATTTCTTAATTTTTACTTTTATTTATATTTTTAGAATTACTATGAAGTAATTCGACCCAATTTCGACAAGCTCCGAAGTTGTAGAAGAAAATGGGGATCCTTTCCCGTGTGAGACTGGAAGTACATTTGAATAAAACCAGACATCAATGACTGAAATGAACCGCAGAGCAGGTAAAAATCCCCAACAAATCTGAATTATTTCAAGCAGAAATAACCATTTTTGAAATCTCCAGGTGTGTTTTACGACATTTGAAATCTCCAGGCGTGTTTTATGGAATCCACTCAGGGTGGATTCAGAGCCAGCCCAAGCAAGGCGAATTTCGCAGGCTCCAAAAAAGATCTGCTCGGTGTTTGTTTTCCCTTCCATCACAAAAAGATTCGCTCGGGGTCCCCTGACAAGGACAAAGATTAAAAAAAAAAAAGGATTTATCTCTGTAACGACCGCATTTTCCCCCAAAATCCCAAACATGGTTTAATGTAAATTCTTCATCTTGTTGAGGTGTTTAATTCGCCCTAATGAAGGTGAATAATGCTGGGGTGACCTTCACCTCCAAACGCTGTTTTGCTGTTTACTCCCATCCCAGGGGAGGATAATGACAGGCAGCACCTCAGGAGTTCTGGGCCTTTCTCTAAATTTGGAAAATCAAAGCCTTCATTAAGACTTATTAAATATTTTCGGGCACAAAGCGATTTATTATTTCAATATTAACAGCGCCGCTCTTATGTAACACCCGCTCCAAAAACGTGCATTGGGGTGTCCTGTTTCCTGCCTTTATTAAAATTCTGATTTATACCTTGGGAATTGGGTCTCCGGGAGATTTTTTTTTTCCCTCTCTAAAAATACACCCTGGACATGCCAATTCGATGCTCGCAGGGCCAATTTTCTGGAGGAACCAATAATTTCTGGCCGAATCAATATTTTCTGGCTGAATCAATAATATCCCCCGGCGCGGCGGCTCCGAATCCCAGGAAATGTTGGGAGGGATGCTCCAGTGTCATCAGGAATTATGAAAGTCATCAAAAGCACAGCTTGTGCGTCCCTTCCACGACTATTCCGGGAGGGGGGAAAAAAAAGCACGACAAAGCACATTCGGTCTCCCAAAGCTGCCGCGTTGGGAATTCCGCGCGACTTTGCTGATCCCGAGGAGTCGCCGCTGTCGCCAGAAAGCGCAAATTCAGCGCGATGATGATGGCCAGCCTTAATTGCGCTGAGTGGCTTCGGGATGAAAGGGATGGGGCGGGCGGAGCCTCCCGGTGACGGTGCTGGACCCCGGCGAGCATCGGGATATCGATTTGGGGTGGAAAAGCGGCCGGGAATTGGGGTTGAGCCCGACGCGTGCGGGGTGCGCGGGGCGGGACCGGCAGCTCCATAAAAACCCCGCATCCCTGCGGAGGAACCATTCCCTGCTCCTGCCTTCTCCTGCTTGCAGCCCAGGGTAAGTGGGAACAGATCTGGGGAATCCAGAGGATGATGAAGGGATGGATTTGGGGCTGTTCCCCCTCCTTTTTTTTTTTTTCCTTCCCCTGATAACCTACAAATGCTTCAGCCAAAATTGATGTCGTGACTTAGGGATCATCCCTAAGTCTTTCCTCCCTGGATTTTTAATGTCTGAGCGCTCCAAACAGCCTCAGTCCCGCACGGATCCCCTTTTCCCTTCACTCCTGTGCCCCAGCGCAGCTCGGAGGATTTTCCAGCCCTGTTCTGGCTCGGGGTCGCGGTTCACAGCCCCATTTTCCAGCGGGGCTGCGTGGGAAAGCTCAGGATGGAGGATTAGGGGGAAGAACTGGCCGTAAATTCGGGATGGAGCGATGGACGAGGGCCCTGGGCGGTGGTTGGCTGCCTCTCCCTCCCCTGCAGCGCTTACTCGGGGTTTACTCGCTGTCGGGACTCACCTCACGGGTTTTTTTTTTCCTCCCTGCCAGCCTCGCCTCCCTCCCAGCCCCAAGATGACTTTCTGCTACCAGCGGCAGTGTGAGGATTCCTGCTACTCCCCCTGCAGCTACGGCACCGTCTGCAGCTCCCGCAGCTACGACTGCGGCAGCCCCTGCGGCTACCAGGGCTACTACGGGAGGCTCTGTGGCTACCGCGAGTACTGCCCGACCTTCAGCCCCCGCTACTGCTCGCCCTACTCCTCCCGCTACTTCCAGAGATACTCCTACGGCAGCTGCTACCCCTGCTACCCCTGCTAAACCCGCAGGGATTTCCCGGGGATTAATGGGAATTAATGACGGAATTCCCGGCCGGAGCTCCGACGGGACTTGGGAGAGCTCGGGGTTCCTCTAAAGTTCTCCGATGTTCCTCCAAAATGCTTTCCCCCACTTTTTTTTCCCTCCTCTGCTGTGTCTCTCAGCCCTCCCTGGGTTTGGTGGTGTGAAGGAAACTGGGTTCAATGTTTGTCACAAATCGCTCATTTACGGCTCTTTCCCTGCTCCGCTTAGTGAAACTCGGAGCGTGCCTGTCCTAGGGATGAATTTCTGACTTCACTGCCTTTGAAACGGTGCCAAAAAAAAACCCAAAATCGGCCAATTATCTTCCTTTTATCAGGCTGGAAACAAGTGGGAAAGTCTGAAAGCGAAAAATCGACAGCTAAATCTGTGCCGGTGAAACCGGGAGATTTTCTACACATATAAATTCCTGAATTCTTTCTGCTCTCTGCGCTGTTTTAGATTGCGATTGTGAGCTTTACTCTCATTAAAAAAACCTTGCAGCATCACGAAGTGGCCCTGGTTTGCTTTTTTCTGGCGTTCTGCTTTTCCTGGGCACAGATTTTTGTGCCCAGCTCGGTGTTTTAGGGGGTCACACCAAGCCCTGGGGCTTTTCTGAAACCCCTTCTAAGCTCAGCTGCACCCACACGTTTTGCAAACCAATAGCGATGCCAAATCACTCAGAAAATTAATTCAAAATCCCGAATTTCCTAGGAAATATTTGGAAATATTCCTTTAAATTTGCTTTCGTGCCCCAGGGGGTGTGCAGGCACTGGACACAGCAGCATCTGTAAATCACTGACACACGGACCGGCTGCTAATTAATTAAATTTCGGGGGATAACACCAGAAACTGGGAGCAAACCCCTCTTTCTGCCGTGCTTTTGTGCTGGCCCTACCTGGGATTTCCCCATCTTTCCGCCTGGAGAGACCCGATCTGTTACACAGCAGAAAAATTCAATTTTTCAGTGCAGAAAATGTCGCTTTCCAGGGCAGAAAAATGTCACTTTCCCTTCACTCCAGGCTCTGCTGGAATGACGCAGGAAATGTGAAGTTCCCGGGCTGCTCCACCGCGTCCCGGGGAGGAGGAGCGACTCCAATTATTCATCACCGAGGTGTCTCAAGAGTCTGGGCACAAAAGAGCTTGGAAAACTCAATTAAACCCTCGAACCCTCATTGTGAGCGTAATTGCCGCCCTTTGAACAGGCAGAGGCATCCCCGGCGTCCCAGGATCCCAGAATTTGGGTGGGAAGGGACATCTGGAGACCTGCCCGGGCACAGTCCCGCCAAGGGAGCAGAGCTGGGTTGGGCTCAGCGCGAAATATGAGCGCAAATCCCACCGAAAAACTTTCCCAGTACAACCGGGGGTTGTGTTTCCAGCAAATTTCAGGCTGGAAATTATAAAAAAAAAAAATTCCTAAGGGTTTTGATGAATTTTGATGAATTTATCCATTCAGAAGCCCAAGCTGTCTCCTCGTCTCTAAATTCAGCTGCAATTGGTCATCATTTTAATCTTTTATTTAATTATCGCTAGTTAATAAAGTCTGGGGAGTTTCAGACAAGTTCCCAAATAAAAACGGGAAAGCTTTCTGTGTCTCGGGAGGCACAGGTGAGACCGTGTGAGAATAAAATAAATTAATAAATTCTTCTGCCTCAGCCCTGACTTAGCTGCTTTAACAGCGGTCAGATTAAAGAAAGAGTTAAAAATCATGGAATTTTAATTCATGGAATTTTAACATATCTTTTGCTCGCTCCAACAATTCTAAAGATAAAACTTAATAAATCCAGATCTGGAGGATGAGGAGACAAAGCAGTTCATTGTCGTGGCTGTTTGTGCAGAGCCACGCTTGAATGGGAAAGTTTGAAAGGAATAAAATAAATTCTGACTAAAGCGACATCGAACTGCCTCAGCTCGTACCTTTGAAGTGACTCTTTCTCAACAACGAAGCAGCTGAGAAGAGAATTGTGCTTTAAATAGATTAATAACAGCCCATAAATACATAACCCGGCGTCTGAGAGGTGCTTTGAACTGCCAAAATTATCACTGTGCAGAAAAGTGAAGACATTATAACTTTTTTTGTTGAAGGACCACAAAGGAATAAATAAATTAATTGATACTTTTGCCTTCGAGCCTTGGAATAGGGATAATGACTCAATTCCATCCTTTGTGTGCTGCAACAGGAAAATGTGAGAGCTGCCGAGCCTCTCACCGGCCTTGTTCATTCGTGGATGATAAATGTTGGGCCTTGGACTTCATTTGGGGAAGAATTTCTTCCTGGGAAGGGTGCTCAGAGCTGGATGGGGCTGCCCAGGGAGGTTTGGGGTCTCCACCCCTGGAATTGTCCAAGGAACAAGCGGAAATGGCACTCAGAGCTGGGTGGGGATTGGCCAAACATTGGATGATGATGCGGAGGTTTTTAAAACCGGAATGATTCTGGGATGCTGTGAACATATCCCAGCTCAACATGGACCATCAGAGGAGAGAACCCAGAAAAACCAACCAAAATCCAAGCGACTGCAGCACTGCAGATTCGGGGTGAGTTTTAAGATCCCTTCCAACCCAAACCATCCTGTGATTCCACGATCGGACATCCCACACCATCGCTCAGTTAGAGACTCATTTACGGCCAGGATGGAGAAATCCACGACAAAAGAAACGGTTCGTGCAATGCAGATTCTTTATTGTGAGTGAAAAGCCCACAGGCGCTGCCAGCCAGAGACAAACCAGCAGCAGCGCGTTGGAAACGCGAAAATCCCAAGGCGGCGGCGGCAGCAGCAGCAGCGAGGCCCAGCCCGGGCTGCAGCCCAGAGATTGCCCCGTGCCAGGGCGGCTCCGGGCTCGGGGCTGGGCAGAGCAGGGCAGAGCCTCGGCCGAGGCTGGGCACAGCTGCCCGGGGGCGCAGAGAGGGGGCAGCTTTAGGAGGCAGTGCCGGGGAGCCCCAAGGCGCCGGCCGGGGCTCTGCAGGGTCAGCGGGCAGGGACAGGGAGCCTGCAGCTCCCGGGGCTGCCGGGCCGGCCCTGAGCAGGGGCTGCAGCTTCAGCCCGGCTCAGGGGGCACCAGGCAGCGGGGGCTGCTGGAGGAGCCCGCGGGCAGGGGCAGCGCTGAGCTCCGGCGGGATTTGGGGTTTAGCAGGGCCCGCAGGAGCCCCCGAAGGAGCGGGAGCCGCGGCCACAGCTCCCAGAGCCCCCAAAGCCGCCATAACCCCCAAGGCCCCCGTAGCCCCCAAGGCCCCCAAAGCCCCCAGAGCTCCCACGGCCTCCAAAGGCGCCCCCGGAGCCGGATGCCACGAAGGGAGCTCCGGCCGAGCCCACGGCGCTCTGCTGCGGGAAGGAGCTGAGGATGGGCCCGGGGAAGGTGACCACCGAGGCCGGCGGCTGGATGACCACCGTGGAGTCGGGGCACTGCCGCACGCAGGGCTCGTTGCTGGTGTCAGCCAGAGGGGCCGGGGTGGCCACGCCGCAGCTGGGGACACACATGCTGGAGCAGGACATCCTTGAGATTGGGAAAGGCTGGCAGAGCTGCAAGACAAGGCACAGCCGCGGCTCACGCCAAGGACTCGGCCCAAAGCCCTCGAGCTGCTCTCCTCCACCCGGAGCCCGTGTGCCAGGACTCTCTCTGGGTCATCCCAGGCGTTCCCGGCGCAGCCCTGGCACGGCTGCAGCGGCTCCTGGGATCCCCTGCTGCCCTCACCACCCCCTGCTCCCGCCTGCCCACGGCAATGAGAAAATCTCCCTCCTCCAAAGCACCAGGCTGGCCCAGGCCTTGAGCCCGCTGAGGGAACCCCAACCATCCCAGCTCTGCCCCGGGACAGCTGCTGGGGCACGGGGACAGAGATCCCTTGGGAAACCCACACGCAGAGATCCCTTGGGAATCCCACAGGCAGAAATCCCTTGGGAATTCCACAGGCAGAGATTCCCCGGGGAAGGCGCAGGGGAGGAAGGGAGGACGGAGGGAAGACTCGCACTCACCACAGCGATCAATGAGCAGAGATGAGTGGGGAGAGCTGGATGCAGCCCTGTGGAGCCCTCGGACCTTTTATACACCCCAGAGTGCCCGGGGCACCGTCCGGGGGGAGGGGGCAAACCCCCAGTAATTAGGAATTCAAGCTGACGAGTTAAATGGCACAGCTAATGATGGGGGACAGTTCTTGGCCATCCCCTTTTTGCAGATATTGGTGTTCAAACTTGCCCGGACTGATGGGAGGAACAGCTTTGGCCCATCATTAGGTGACAGTCACGGTGCTGGTGCAGCTCACTCAGCTCCCAACCCCAATAACCCAGATTTGTCCCTAATCCCTCACTTTGATGACAAAGAATCACGAGCATCCTTTGGAACATGTCTCTGTCGAGGACCAGAACCCTGAGCCCCAGACCCCCATGCCTGTGAGCTAGAGGTGCCCAGCTGGGCCTGTCCTGGGCCACCCTGGCTCTGGGGGGCTCGGCCAATACCCCCTGGGCCACCCTGACTCTGGGTGGCTCGGCCAACACCCCCTGGGCCGGCCCTTGGTGCCGGCTGGGCAATGCCAACCCTCCAGGAGAGCTCAGCCAGGACCCAGCTTGCAGACACGGGGCCAGAGGAGCTGCAGGGACCCTTCAGCTCCTCCCGTGGTGTCCCCTCTGTCATGTCTGTCCCGGGCTCTGTCCCACTGCTCTCCCCCTTCCCTGAGTGTTTGGGGTTCCACCAGTGGGATCTGCCCCATCTGGGGGCCAATAAGGGAAACTGGGACAGGGAAACCCCAATGTCCTCCAGAAACTCCGAACCCTACCCCTAACCCTCACCCTAACCCTGACCCTCACCCTAACCCTAACCCTAACCCTGACCCTCACCCTAACCCTAACCCTAACCCTAACCCTAACCCTAACCCTAACCCTAACCCTAACCCTCACCCTAACCCTAACCCTAACCCTAACCCTAACCCCACCCCTAACCCTCACCCTAACAATTCACAGACGTGTCAGGGGACCCCAAAACCTGGCGATGAACATTTTTGCTGGCACGGGCAGTCGGTGGGATTTGGGAGCCACCCCGAGAGTGGCTTCTCCTTTGCCCAAGCTGCCTCTGTTTACCAGCCCGTAAAAGGCCGCTAATGACAGGGGTGATGGCTGGGGCAGCGCTTCAAAGCTGCTGCAAGATGCCGGGAATTGTTCTCTGTAAGCAAAGTGAGGGATTAGGGACAAACCTGGGTTTATTGGGGCTGGGAGCTGAGTGAGCTGCAGCAGCACCGTGTCTGTCATGTAATGATGGGCCACGGCTCTCCCTGCATCGCCTCTCTCCTGTCCACTCATTTCCACACCAGTCTCCACAATGGGGGGATGACAGATTTTTCCTGCGTCCCTTCACTTTATGAATTCCCAATTATTGGAGGGGTAGGGGGGGTCTGCCCGCACCCCCGGACGATGCCCCGGGCTCTCTGGGGTGTATAAAAGGACTGAGTTCCCTGCACAGCTCCATCCACACTCCTGCACTTGACTCCTCTCCTCACCCGGGTAAGTGCAGCTCTCCGGAGCCTCTCGAGGATCTCTCTCAGCTCAACTCCTCGCTCACTCCTTTGCCTCTTTTCTTCCCGCAGTGTTTTCCAGAAGCCTTTCCCAGTCTCCAGGATGTCCTGCTGTGTCCCCAGCTGCGGCGTGGCCACCCCGGCCCCTCTGGCTGACACCAGCAACGAGCCCTGCGTGCGGCAGTGCCCCGACTCCACGGTGGTCATCCAGCCGCCGGCCTCGGTGGTCACCTTCCCCGGGCCCATCCTCAGCTCCTTCCCGCAGCAGAGCACCGTGGGCTCGGCCGGAGCTCCCTTCGTCGGGGGCGGCTTCGGCGGCTCCTCCGGACGCCGTGGGGGCTCCGGGGGCTCCGGGGGCTTTGGCGGATTCGGAGCTTTCGGGGGCAGCTGCGGCGGCGGCTCCAGAAGCTGCGGGCCCTGCTAAGCCCCAGCGCCATCCCTGACCCAGAAGAGCTCCAGCAACGCCCCCGGCCCATCCCCGCACGCCAAGGCCCGAAGGAAGGACACACCGACAGACAGACAGACAGACAGACGGACAGGCATGCCCCGGCCCCGCTCCGCCGCCTTCCTGCCGCGCTCGGAGCCCCGCAGCGATCGTTGCCCGCTCCCGGCACGGCCCCAGCTCGGCTCCTGCTCTGCCCGCGGCCGCGACACGCGGGGAGCGCTCGGCCAGGGCCCCGCTCCGCTGCCGCCCCCCTGCCCCGCACGGCAATAAAAGCTGCCTCGCATTGCAATCTCCTCCGCCTCTCGGCTGCTCTTTGCTCCGCACCCGCTGCCCAGCCCGGGCCGGCTCCCGGCAGCCTTGCGGCCAGCCCCGCTCGGACACGGCGGACGAGAAGCGCCGGCAGCGCCCGGGCTCCTCCTGCCCGCCCTTGGCCACCCCAGCCCCGCAGCACAGTCCCCCCGAGCCGGACCCTGCCCAGACCCTGCCCGGCTCCTGCCCGCTCCGGGCTCCTCTCTGCAGCCCCTCAGGAGCCCCGGCCCCTTCGCCAGCCCCCTGCCCTTGGCACACCCCCCGATGGCAGATGCAGCCCCATAGCCGTGAGGATTGGGGGTCGAGTGGAGCCCCCCGAGGGACCCGGCCCCTCTCGGGGCTCTCGGGAGGCTCTGGCTGCACAGGGAGGGGGAGAAGAGCCCCAGCAGCGCTGCCCCTCCTTCCTCATCCCCCCGAACATTCCTGCACCCCGCACCGCCTCCTGCTCCCGTGGGTCCCTCCGCGGCTCCTCGGAGCGCTGCCGGTGCCCAAAGCCCTGCTCTTGGGTCACCCACCCCTCACCAGGGACACGGCCCTGCCCAGGAGCAGCAGCAGAAATTCCCACAGCCCCGAGGTCTGGGAGACACACTTTGCTGCCCCTGCTCACACTGAATTAGATGGCCAATGTTTAAATATTAATTAATAGATTCGTTAATATAGGATACACTGGGGCTATTGCCATAATATGGGCAGAGGATGAAAAAAATGTCATCTAAAATTGATCTATATGAACCTAAAGCAAATCTGAAATCCCAAATCCAGGGAGTTTTGGTGTTAATTAAGGCAGAAATTTTCTTACATATCAATAGGCAATAGAAGGGACCTCAGCAGGGTGGGAACTCCAAGCTCCTGCTCCAAGAGCTCCGTGGGACTGAGCCCTGTGGTCATTCCACGGTGTGGAGAGGAGACTGGGTAAGATCTGCTGGGGTCTGTCCCCTCCCTTCCCAGCTGCCACCACCTCCAGCTGGACAGGCCAGAACACCTGGGACGTGCAGAGCTCATCCTGCATTTCCCTGCCCAGTGTGGGAGAGGTTTTACAGCGACTCCTGTGAGCCAGAGAGAAGTTTGAGAGGAGGATCCATGTTCACCCCTGAAAGGATTTCCTACCAAGGTCCTTGACACAGAAAGCAAAAACGAAAGAAGGAGAAATAAGAGAAACCTGCAACTGCCTGTTCCGATGAGCACTTTGTTTGTCTCTTGTGACCTATGAGTAAAGGGTAAATTTTTAAAGGATTTTTAAAAAGCATGCCTGGTGTAATCAAACCAGGTTTGAAGCTTTCTGAAAATGGAGTGTTGTTTTGTATTGTGACCATCTCAACTACGACAGCCCAGTCCCAGAGGTGATGTCAGCCGTGCTGCTCCTGCTGAGGATTTGGAAGAGTTTCTGCAAGGCCCTCGTGGCCCTTTCCCATCCTCAGCCAAGGCTTTGGGGGTGTCCTGCCTTTCCTGCTGCTGGGAGAGCACGGGGAGCTGGGGGGGATGAGCTCCCCAAGCCAGCGGGGTTGGACATCCCCGGATGGGACACACGGAACCAGCTGTGCCCGGGCTCCAGGGCACTGCCCAGGGGCATTGCAGCAGCCCAGCAGACACCCAGGAGATTGGGCAGTGGGGAAAAGGGAGGGTGAAGGAAAACCAGGAGTCAACATTGCAATGCAAGACAGCTTTTATTGCAGGGGGAGGGCAGGAGGGGCTGGGCAGAAGAGCAGGGCCAAGGCCAAGAGCTTCCCGTGGCCTGGCCCTGGGCTCAGCCCGGTCAGCAGGAGCAGCCCCGGGCGGGTCTCTGTGCCCGGGGCACCAGGAGCCCGGCGGGGATGCTCAGGCAGGGCAGGGACAAGGCAGAGCTGCTTCCCAAGCTGGCACCAGACTCCCGAGGTGCAGAGCCCGGCGGTGCCGAAGGAGTTTTGGTCCACAGAGCGTCGGGTCGGGATGTGCCGGGGTTTCTCCTGGAGCTCTTCTTGGTCCGAGGCCGCGCTCGGGCTGGGGCTTAGCAGGGCCCGCAGTTGCCATTGAGGTAGCGGTGGCCGCTGCTCCAGCCGCCGTAGCCACAGCTGCCATAGCCCCCATAGCCTCCATAGCCCCAGCCTCCGTAGCCACCACGGCTTCCGTAGCCCCAGCCTCCATAACCTCCGTAGCCCCCGTAGCCCCCAAGGCCCCCATAGCCCCAGGCGCTCCCACGGCTTCCAAAGGCGCCCCCGGAGCCGACTCCCACGTAGGGAGCTCCGGCCGAGCCCACGGCGCTCTGCTGCGGGAAGGAGCTGAGGATGGGCCCGGGGAAGGTGACCACCGAGGCCGGCGGCTGGATGACCACCGTGGAGTCGGGGCACTGCCGCACGCAGGGCTCGTTGCAGGTGTCAGCCAGAGGGGCCGGGGTGGCCACGCCGCAGCTGGGGACACACAGGCTGGAGCAGGACATCCTTGAGACAGGGAAAGGCTTCTGGAAAACACCGCGGGAAGAGGCAAAGGTGAGAGGAAGGAATTTCATGGAAGGAGACAGAGAGAGATCTCCAAGAGGCTTCGGAGAGCTGCACTTACCCAGGTGATGAGAGGAGTCAAGTGGAGAAGTGTGGATGGAGCTGTGGAAGAACCTCAGCCCTTTTATACACCTCAGAGAGCCTGGGGCTTCAGGAAAGGGGGTGGTGACAAAAAAAATCCGAGTAATTAGGAATTCACGCTGACAAGCCTCATCAGAGAGATAATGTTGCAAGATAATTCCATGGCATCCCCTCATCGGGGACACAGGTGTGAAAACGTGTCCTGGACATGAAGGAAGTGAGGGGAGGGACAGCTGTGGGCCATCATTAGGTGACAGACACCGTGCTGCTGCAGCTCACTCAGCTCCCAGCCCCAATAAACCCAGGTTTGTCCCTAATCCCTCACTTTGCTTACAGAGAACAATTCCCGGCATCTTGCAGCAGCTTTGAAGCGCTGCCCCAGCCATCACCCCTGTCATTAGCGGCCTTTTACGGGCTGGTAAACAGAGGCAGCTTGGGCAAAGGAGAAGCCACTCTCGGGGTGGCTCCCAAATCCCACCGACTGCCCGTGCCAGCAAAAATGTTCATCGACAGCTTTTGGGGTCCCCTGACACGTCTGTGAATTGTTAGGGTGAGGGTTAGGCTTAGGGTGAGGGTGAGGGTCAGGGTTAGGGTTAGGGTTGGGGTTCGGAGCTTCTGGAGGACATTGGGGTTTCCCTGTCCCAGTTTCCCTTGGTAGCCCTGCAGATGGGGCAGATCCCACTGGTGGAACCCCAAACCCCCAGGGAATGGTGAGAGCAGTGGGACAGAGCCCTGGACAGCCGTGACAGAGGGGACACCACGGGAGGAGCTGAAGGGTCCCTGCAGCTCCTCTGGCCCCGTGTCTGCAAGCTGGGTCCTGGCTGAGCCCTCCTGGAGGGTTGGCATTGCCCAGCCAGCCCCGAGGGCTGGCCCAGGGGGTGTTGGCCGAGCCCCCCAGAGCCAGGCTGTCCCAGGGGGTGTTGGCCAAGCCCCCTAGAGCCAGGGTGGCCCAGGACAGGCCCAGCTGGGCACGGCTGGCTCAGGTGCATGGGGGTCTGGGGCTCAGGGTGTCGTGGCTTGTCAGAGCTGTGTCCCAAAGGATGCTCGTGATTCTTTGTCATCAAAGTGAGGGATTAGGGACAAACCTGGGTTATTGGGGCTGGGACCTGAGCTGCAGCAGCACCGTGTCTGTCACCTAATGATGGGCCAAAGCTGTTCCTCCCATCACCTGCCATCGGTCCAGGGCACGTTTCCACACCAATCTCCCTGATGTTGAGGTGTATAATTGTATTGCAACATTATCTCTCTGATGAAGCTTGTCAGCTTGAATTCCTAATTACCTGTTTTTTTTGCCACCGCTCCCTTTCCTGATGCCCCAGGCCCTTTGGGAGATGTATAAAAGGTCCAAAGGTTCCACAGAGCTCTATCCACCTTCCACAGCTTGACTCGCCTTATCACCTTGGTAAGTCCAAGCCTTCCCTCCGCTTTCCTTCTTCGTCCGTGGCTTTCTCAGGGGACTTTGTCTGGGGCTTTCTGGAGGAACCTTTGGCTGTGGGCTCCACTTGCTCTGCTAGAGCAGAGCTGGGATGGTTCGGGTTCTACCAGGGGACCAAGGGCTTTGGAAGCTTGAGGACTTTGCTCCTGAGGATGTCAAAGTCTTCTTGATTCCCGTGGGCAAGCAAGACTCGGGGATGGTGAGGGCAGCAAGGGATGAGAGCAGGCATCTCGATGGAATGGGGCTTGGTTCAGAACGACAGGGATGAGCCAGAGCGAGTCCTGGGACAACTCCAGCTGGGGGAGAGCAGCAGGGCTTTGGGCCGAGTCCTTGGCGTGAGCCGCGGCTGTGCCTTGTCTTGCAGCTCTGCCAGCCTTTCCCAGCCTCAAGGATGTCCTGCTCCAGCCTGTGTGTCCCCAGCTGCGGCGTGGCCACCCCGGCCCCTCTGGCTGACACCTGCAACGAGCCCTGCGTGCGGCAGTGCCCCGACTCCACGGTGGTCATCCAGCCGCCGGCCTCGGTGGTCACCTTCCCCGGGCCCATCCTCAGCTCCTTCCCGCAGCAGAGCGCCGTGGGCTCGGCCGGAGCTCCCTACGTGGGAGTCGGCTCCGGGGGCGCCTTTGGAAGCCGTGGGAGCGCCTGGGGCTATGGGGGCCTTGGGGGCTACGGAGGCTACGGAGGTTATGGAGGCTGGGGCTATGGAAGCCGTGGTGGCTACGGAGGCTGGGGCTACGGAGGCCGTGGAGGCTACGGGGGTTGGGGTTGTGGAGGCTATGGAGGCTATGGGGGCTATGGCAGCTGTGGCTACGGCGGCTGGAGCAGCGGCCACCGCTACCTCAATGGCAACTGCGGGCCCTGCTAAGCCCCAGCCCGAGCGCGGCCTCGGACCAAGAAGAGCTCCAGGAGAAACCCCGGCACATCCCGACCCGATGCTCTGTGGACCAAAACTCCTTCGGCACCGCCCGAGGGCTCTGCACCTCGGGAGCCTGGTGCCAGCTTGGGAAGCAGCTCTGCCTTGTCCCTGCCCTGCCTGAGCATCCCCGCGGGGCTCCTGGTGCCCCGGGCACAGAGACCCGCCCGGGGCTGCTCCTGCTGGCTCGGCTGAGCCCAGGGCCAGGCCACGGGAAGCTCTTGGCCTTGGCCCTGCTCTTCTGCCCAGCCCCTCCTGCCCTCCCCCTGCAATAAAAGCTGTCTTGCATTGCAATGTTGACTCCTGGTTTTCCTTCACCCTCCCTTTTCCCCACTGCCCAATCTCCTGGGTGTCTGCTGGGCTGCTGCAATGCCCCTGGGCAGTGCCCTGGAGCCCGGGCACAGCTGGCTCCGTGTGTCCCATCCGGGGATGTCCAACCCCGCTGGCTTGGGGAGCTCATCCCCCCCAGCTCCCCGTGCTCTCCCAGCAGCAGGAAAGGCAGGACACCCCCAAAGCCTTGGCTGAGGATGGGAAAGGGCCACGAGGGCCTTGCAGAAACTCTTCCAAATCCTCAGCAGGAGCAGCAAGGCTGACAACACCTCTGGGACTGGGCTGGGATTGGTCAGACACATGGGAATGTCCAAGGAGGCTCCGAGGAGCCGCGGTGGGAACCACGGGAGAAGCAGGAGAAGGAGGCGGTGCGGGATGCAGGAATGTTCGAGGGCATGAGGAAGGAGGGGCAGCGCTGCTGGGGCTCTTCTCCCCCTCCCTGCACAGCCCGAGCCTCCCGAGAGCCCCGAGAGGGGCCGAGTCCCTCGGGGGGCTCCACTCGCCCCCCAATCCTCACGGCTATGGGGCTGCATCTGCCATCGGGGGGTGTGCCAAGGGCAGGGGGCTGGCGAAGGGGCCGGGGCTCCTGAGGGGCTGCAGAGGGGAGCCCGGAGCGGGCAGGAGCCGGGCAGGGTCTGGGCAGGGTCCGGCTCGGGGGGACTGTGCTGCGGGGCTGGGGTGGCCAAGGGCGGGCAGGAGGAGCCCGGGCGCTGCCGGCGCTTCTCGTCCGCCGTGTCCGAGCGGGGCTGGCCGCAAGGCTGCCGGGAGCCGGCCCGGGCTGGGCAGCGGGTGCGGAGCAAAGAGCAGCCGAGAGGCGGAGGAGATTGCAATGCGAGGCAGCTTTTATTGCCGTGCGGGGCAGGGGGGCGGCAGCGGAGCGGGGCCCTGGCCGAGCGCTCCCCGCGTGTCCCGGCCGCGGGCAGAGCAGGAGCCGAGCTGGGGCCGTGCCGGGAGCGGGCAGCGATCGCTGCGGGGCTCCGAGCGCGGCAGGAAGGCGGCGGAGCGGGGCCGGAGCATGCTTGTCTGTCCGTCTGTCTGTCTGTCTGTCGGTGTGTCGGTGTGTCCTTCCTTCGGGCCTTGGCGTGCGGGGATGGGCCGGGGGCGTTGCTGGAGCTCTTCTGGGTCAGGGATGGCGCTGGGGCTTAGCAGGGCCCGCAGCTTCTGGAGCCGCCGCCGCAGCTGCCCCCGAAAGCTCCGAATCCACCAAAGCCCCCGGAGCCCCCGGAGCCCCCACGGCGTCCGGAGGAGCCGCCGAAGCCGCCCCCGACGAAGGGAGCTCCGGCCGAGCCCACGGCGCTCTGCTGCGGGAAGGAGCTGAGGATGGGCCCGGGGAAGGTGACCACCGAGGCCGGCGGCTGGATGACCACCGTGGAGTCGGGGCACTGCCGCACGCAGGGCGCGTTGCTGGTGTCAGCCAGAGGGGTCGGGGTGGCCACGCCGCAGCTGGGGACACAGCAGGACATCCTGGAGACTGGGAAAGGCTTCTGGAAAACACCGCGGGAAGAAAAGAGGCAAAGGAGTGAGCGAGGAGTTGAGCTGAGAGAGATCCTCGAGAGGCTCCGGAGAGCTGCGCTTACCCGGGTGAGGAGAGGAGTCAAGTGCAGGAGTGTGGATGGAGCTGTGCAGGGAACTCAGTCCTTTTATACACCCCAGAGAGCCCGGGGCATCGTCCGGGGTTGCGGGCAGACCCCCCCCCCCCCACCCCCTCCAATAATTAGGAATTCACGCTGAAAAACTTCATAAAGTGAAGGGACGCAGGAAAAATCTGTCATCCCCCCATTGTGGAGACTGGTGTGGAAATGAGTGGACAGGAGAGAGGCGATGCAGGGAGAGCCGTGGCCCATCATTACATGACAGACACGGTGCTGCTGCAGCTCACTCAGCTCCCAGCCCCAATAAACCTTGCTCTCACCCTAATCCCTCGCTTTGCTTACAAAGAATCCTGAGCATCCTTTGGGACACGGCTGTGTGCAGCCACGCCACCCTGAGCCCCAGCCCAGCCATGCTCCTGAGCCAACCGTGCCCAGCTGGGCCTGTCCTGGGGCACGGCCAGGTCCAGCCTGGCTCTGGGGGGCTCGGCCAACACCCCCTGGGCCAGTCCTCAGTGCCAGCTGGGCAGTGCAGGCCCTCCAGGTGGACTCAGCCAGGATCCAAGCTGGAGGGTCTGAGTGGTTCTGGGTCCTCTCTCTGTTCTCCTGCTCCTCTCTGTAGGTCTCCCCTTACTCGTCAATCCCGCTCCTTATCCCACCCGTGTCACAGCCAGGATGGATCGTTG